>NC_092215.1:23111765-23123430 GCF_043381705.1 Parasteatoda tepidariorum
TTAACCCCTTGGGGACGGGTGATTCAGAAAAGCATTCGTACAAAATCAGAATCAAGTTGCAATTAAATAAAAAACGGTAACTTAAATGTAGTCGTTACTAATTTGACAGACTTACTTTGCTTTTATTTTAATTATTGTTAGTTTAATCATACATATTATCAATGTTAATTCAAAGTATAACTAAATAGTTTTATTTTGAACAAAGTAATGGTGAATTAAATGAATCAAGCAATTATAACTCCACCCTCAAATAAACTGTTAAAGAATTACTTTGATTACCAGTTTTATCTTTTTACCCTGATTGATATTGTTTTCTGCTGGCACGTATTTGTGACAGTCGGTGCGAAGGAGTTAAGGTACCATTTAAATTCCATTAAGATTGTCACTTGCATAGCTCGTAAGAATCCTTTTTTAAGAACAAAAATTATTTAAGTTGATAATTTTTACCTTTTTTCATCCTTTTTATATATTTTTCTCACCTATCATGGCCTACTTTTCATATTTTTCAAACCTTTTGTGGCGTGCATGTGCTTATGAGCATGTGTAAATTACTCTCACCTGTAACGCAGAAACAAAGGGAAACGATTGTGAAGAAATGTTAATTCCTCACTATCAAGGGCTACAGCTAAGTGGGCTAGTTGTAATTAAAAATTTTCTTCGTAGCAACATTTCATCGAAATAAAAAGCAATATAGTTCAGTTTATTTCTTTATTATAACATACGTAATTAAAAAACTAATTCTAACAAAATCTAATAGTGTGGATATCAAGGAGTACCTGAAGTAAATTTTTGACATTTTTATATTTCATAATTTTTTGAGTTTTTTGCCGAGCAATAATTTTTTAAGTTGTGTTAACAAAATTTACTGTGTGACATCCTTACAAAAAAAAGGGCATTTTAATGTTTTTTAAGGTTGACAAGTGTAAAGAAAATACACCTGAGGTAGAAAATAAGATTTTGTTTTGCACTAAAAATACCCTTAACAATAAACCTCAATTTAAGCCTTATTTACATCTCATAAAATCCACATTATATATAGCCCAACACTACTTTTAGTTGAAATCGGGTGAAATTATTCCCTACTGAAATATACTTATTTGCTTGAAGTGTAGAAAAAATAACCTGTTCACCTCAAATATATCCTCTTTAAGTTGATTGCTCCAAAGTTGATTTCTGTCAATCTCAAATCAACTGTGAACACGTGGATTATAAACCTTCTGAGGTTGATTCTTTACGTTTATTTTTGAAGTCAACTTTAAACAAACCTCATATCAGCACCTCGTAACACCTCAAAATCATCTCAAATTTTTTTTAATGGATTTTTAATATTTTTTTAAAACAAAATGTTTTGTTTTTTTTTTTCAAATTTTAGGAAGCTTTTTGTTTGTTAAGAGAGAATTCCTCTAATTTAAAAAAATAGTTACTGAGAAATAATAATTCAAAGAATTATCATCATTTCAAATTTAAAATGAGATAAAACTAAACTAAGTTTTATTTCGCGATCTGACTTAGATGCATATTTTTCACCCTTTTAAAGAAATCTAATAACATCATTAATCTGTTTTTATAAAAAAGTAAGTCCTCGAACTTAAAAAAAATTGTGTCCCGAGTCCTCTTAAAGTTAAATTGATGATTTAAGTATCGAAATCATACATAAAATTCATTTTATGTCAAAAACTGTCAATTTATCAACCAAATAAAATAATTTTCTGCATAAGCGTCTACTTAAAATAACAATCTTGTTTTCATTGACTTTGAACTATGTTAAAAGAAAGTTATAGTTTTTTTTCTTTATTTAAAAATGCTCAAAATTTTAATAATTGTTTTTAATCCCTATTGTTTATTATTAATCCAAAATTGCTTAGACTATTTAAGATGATATAAATATAAGAAATTAAATTAAATAGTTTCATACTGTGCATTTTGAGTGTTTCTTACTATTTTCAGTTAAAAAACTTTGAAGCTGAACATTTAAGCAATCTAATAAGTCTTATATGTTACCAGGCTGCACTGTTTCTGTCTATAAATGTAGTTTCATTATTAAATTTGTAAAAAGGATTAAGATTTTACTAAATATAAACTATAATGATATTTCTTATATTTTAAGGACTGTCTTTACAGAAAAACTTGTACTTAATTAAAAGTTTTTCAGTTTATTTTTATTATAATAAAGACAACATATGTTATGACCTTGGAAGGAAATCATATTAATTTTTTTACCACTCACTAACTTAGCTACTTATTTCCCCTGGAGAATAATTCTCACTTAAATAAAACACAGACCGTGAGTTCTTAGGCTTCATACCGAATAAGCACAGCGTACCACGTGATATTTCAATCTAAATTAAAATCTTTGCAATGAATCCATTAATGTTTCTCTTGATCCAACAGACAAATGCTTTACTAGGAAGGACACGTGACCAAGTGTCCAGAACAAAGACAAGCTAATGGCTATAACGATTAATGCAATGGGTTACCAGTAGGAAATCACAGCAAATAAGCAGCTTTATATAACATTATAATGTTTACGTGGTTGGACTGAGACATCAGGTGAGCTTAGAGGACATTATAGGAAGACAGAGATTCGCCAGTGGTCCGATTACGGGACTCGCTTATCCTTGGAGAATTTCCAATGAGGAATTCTAACGGAAGTGTTGGCTTCCTTGAAAATTAAATTATTTCATTTCAAACAAATATTTTGAAAACATATTTGAAAAGTGATTAAAAGAACACTGTTATTTTATTTAGCTCTGTGACACTATGATGAATTAAATTTTGTTAACCAAGAATTTTAAAAACAAATATTTAAGATTATTTTTAAAAAAAAACTTGTATTTTACTTAAATTTCTTCAGTGTGCTAATTATCAGAAAAAAAAATCTTAGTAACTTCAGCGAGAAAATGATCGAAAATGATCATCACTTTTACCATTTCTTAACATAGTTTTTCATTTTCTTCCAACAATAACTCTCACTTACGCAAAACGCATATAGTAATTTCTTATGATTAATGCCAAATATCATGCAAAGCATTCCACGTGATATTTCAATCTCACTCAAGATCTTTCCAATAAATCCATTACCGGCTCTCTTGACCTAACAGACAAAGGCTTTTCTAGAAAGGACACGTGGCCAAGTGTCTAGAACAAAGACAAGCTAATGGCTATAACGATTAATCCAATGGGCTACCAGTAGGAAATCGCAGTAAATAAGGCAGCTTTATATAACATTAATGTTTACGAGGTCAGACTGAGGCATCAGGTGAGCTTAGGGGATATTATAGGACGACAGAGATTTGCCACCGGTCCGATCATGAGACCCGCTTATCCTTAGAGAATTCTGGGTAAGGATTTCGAAAGGAAATAATTGCCCAGGAAACGATGCCTCCTCTGTAAAAGGAGATTTGATATTACCAAAGACACAAAGCTCTGGTGTTGGGAGTTTTGAAGTCCAAGTGTATTTAAGAGGAATATATAAATTTCCTAACGACATTTATTGTTTTGTCACTAAGCAAACGTGCTTGCTATTTAACCCTTTGATGCAGAGTTTTTATTAAACATATTTTTCATATATTTTTAATTATTTTGTATTAATCTGTGCCTAAATGAATGAAAAATATTATATTTAGCATTTTAATAATTTATGGTATTGGTATATAATATGAAAGGTTTTTTCTGCGTCAAAGGTGGAACCTTCCATACACGGCTCACTTCCAAACTATAATTTTTTAAATGTATATCTATTTGCAGTTATTTTGATTTAACAGAAACAGTTATTCATCGTTGAGAGTTCTTTTAATTTAAAAAATCAATTATTGATAAACTTTTGAATAAGAATGAAAAAAAACTTTTCCGGATTTTATATTTTTAAACAAATATAATTCCTATAATCTAACAATTTTTTAGCAATTATTAAACTATTTTTTATAATTAAGAAATACCAAAATAAACTCTTGCTCGTAAATAGAATGCCAGAAAAAGGTTGGGGTAAACTTCATCAAGGTAAACTTTTGAAAAATTTGCCACTGATTGGAACGTTAATATATATTTTTAGAATGTATTTTTTCAAAACGTTATTATTATACAATCTTATATAGCATAAAGCAGCGATTCTCAACCTGTGGGGCGCGCCCCCCTAGGGGGGCGCGAGCACACCAGAGGGGTGGCGCGAGAATATTCAAGAGAAAATATTATTTAAAAAAATTGATTAACTGGATGAAAGGAAAGCGCACTTATACGCAGAAAACAAAATACATTTTGACGCATTTAATAATTTATTAAAGTGAAACAACTTATTAAATCAAAATTNCAAAATGAATGAAAAATATTATATTTAGCATTTTAATAATTTATGGCTTTAAAATATAGTATGAAATTTTTTTTCTGCGTTAAAGGTAAAATCTTCCATATACGGCTCACTTCCAAACTATTATTTTTTTAATTTATACCTATTTACAGTTATTTTGATTTAACAGAAACAGTTATTCATCTTTGAGATTTCCTTTAATTTAAAATATAATATATTGATAAATTTTTGAAAATGAATGAAAAAAAATTCAAGCTATCTTTTTTGGATTTATATTTTAAAACAAATATAATTCCAATTATCTAACAATTTTTTTAGTAATTATTAAACTAATTTTCATAATTAAAAATACCAAAATACACTTTTGCTCGTAAATAGATTGTCAGAAAAAGGTTGGGGTAAACTTCATCAAAGTAAACTTTTTAAAAAAATTGCTACTAATTGGAACGTTAATATAGATCCAAATAATTTTAGAAGGCATTTTTTCAAAGAGTTATTATTGTACAATCTTATATAGCATAAAGTGATAAATGTTTGTTTTTAATTAAGGATAAAATGCTGTGAGTACGGTCGCTTATAATATCATATTATTTAACTTATTAAAATATATTTAAAAAAAGTAAAATGTATTTTTATTCATTAGATTATTTGGTTTTTAAGAAACGTTGCTAATCGGTTCGATAAAAGATTCAACTATTTTTATAAACTCTTGTTTGTGAAAATTGCAACACCATGAAGGAATCGTCATAATTGAATGAAATTTAATACACAGTTGAGTGGTAGTGGTACAAATAAATGATTAAACTTTAAAAGCAAACAAACAATAACAGGAGATCGAAATCAGTATTTTGTGTAACCGCCACTCTCCGCAATAAGTGCTGCTACACGACATGGCATGTCAAGCAAACTTTGAATGTCTGTCTGAGGAAGAAAATTCAATACTGTTTGTATGCGTACCCAAAGTTCGTCTGTAGAAGCAACAGGACGAGGATTATGAGCGAAGCGCCGAACAACGAAATCCCACACATGTTCAATCTGCGACATATCCGGGTAATACGCCGACTAAGGAAGAAGTTGTACCTGTCGCGATGCAAGGAAGGATTGATCAGTCCTAGCAATATGAGGGCGGGCATTATACTGCTGAAATACAGCATCTGGCAAGGCTTGAAGGAAGGGAACAGCTTGGGGCTGTAGAACTTCACTGATGAACCTGTTGCTGTTCAGATTATCCACAATTCGTAGCAATTGAGATCGTCCATGATATGCTATGGCACCCCAGACCATAACTCCGGGTGTTCGTCCACCGTGGCGTTTGATAATGCACTCCGGAAGGTGTCGTTCACCGACATAGCGTCTGACACGAATCCGGCCATCATGGTACAACAAATTAAAGCGGAATTCGTCAGAAAACACGACACGCTGCCAATCAGCACACCAGTCTCTATGCTAATTGGCCCATTGTAGCCCCAGTCCGGTATGGTTTAGCGTGATGGTGATCCTGTATAAAGGAGTCCTTGCACGCAGTTCACGCTGCAGTTGACGTCTACGAATTGATGAAGCACCCAATGAAACACCTGTAGCTATTGACCGATGTGCTGCCAGTTGTCTAGATGGAGCCGTACGATCTGTCAGAGCCATGCGAACCAGGTGTCTATCATCGCGAGCTGACGTGACATTTCGGGGTCCACTCCCGGATTTCCGAGTTATATAGCACTCGTCCGTCCACTGCTTTCAAACACGCATCACTGTGCTGCTGTTACGCTGCACACGAGCTGCTACTGCACGATAAGACAATCCAGCTTCACGAAGGCCGATGATTCTCCCCCTTTCAAACTCCGTAAGTTGTTGAAATCTCGCTCTCTTTCGTCGAATAGGCATAAGTAATGACTAAGCTGACATTTACCACTAGCAGATACCAACCGATAACCATACTCGCTTGGCTACAGCCGTGTATTTATTCGGATCCATCCGTCGTTCAGAGGGCGTTGCTCAGCATACGCATGCGCTACGGGTCTGAAATTCTAATCATTTGCATATCATGCTCTAATTTGCATTTCCTGAAAATTTCAGCTCACTCGCGTAAGTCCTTCATGGTGTTGAAATTTTCACAAACATGAGTTTATGTAAAACATGTTTCTTTAAAAAACTGTAAAATACATGTTAAATAGTATAACAAGGTCTCTAGTAAGTTAATAAAAAGTAAAATTTTTGTCAAAAAAATTTTTAACATAATTATATTTGCAAAATCAGGATACAAATATTTTTCCATTTAATCCATCATAATGTTTTGCAATCAATCCTATTATTTAGAATTTTATCAACCATATTGCAGACAGGCTTTACAGTTATTTTTGGTACTAGATAAAGAATTCAAATTTAAGCTCAGTTTAGAATTTATTACTCGGGTATTAGACTCAACCTTCTACTTTGACGTACAGATTAAGCAAACTGACCAACATACAGCTCTGTAATAAGATTTATTTTGTCTCCTTTTTCACAGTTCTGTCAATATTATTGAGGCAAAGTCCGATCTATTTTTATATCAATAATCCTTTTAGAAGTCGGCGGATTCTGGCTTAGATTTGTCAGTCGAACTTAAAATAAAAGGAAAAGAAAAATTGGACGTTTCCTTCAATCTAGTCATTTTCGATTTCAACATCCTGGACTAGTTAAGCGATCCTTGTGAGAAAATTTGGCGATACTAGTCAAAGAATCATTTACGGCCGATTAAAGAAAAATTTACCGGACAGCGTCAATTCCTTTCAACGAAAACTAACGTGTTCACCTAAATTTGGTAACAAAAAGCGATAATAATGTAAGGGCTTTAATCTTTATAGCAAACAGAGACTCCTTTTTATCCATTGAGTGAAAAAAAATGTATTCTGAGAAATAAAGCGTGCTATACTCTATTTGAAATAAAGAAAAACCTCGAAATGAAATCCCGAAAGCCTCCGATCCCTTTTTTTATTTCTTATACTCGGGTTTTATCTGATTTATTAGATCTTTGTAAAAGATGCCAAAGCAATCCAATTATATACTACGATCGGTTCCGTTGACGGGGTATACATCGACGAAAAGAGACGAAATCAGGCAGAAAATGCTAGAGGGAAAAATAAAGAAGAATAAAGCTGAACTTGAAATCGCAATTATTCGTGACGGTAGAAATATTCGGAATTAATTATCCGCATCTCTGTAGGGCATGCTTAAATACGACAATTCAAGTTACTTTCATGTCCAAAATCATTTTTTTTTCACTCTTTGGAAGAATTAATTTTTAAGAGATGAAAGGATTCTGAATTGAAATGCCTTTTTCAAACAAAATCAGTTTTTTCTATTTGTTTGTTTTTTTACTCAAAAATTTAGATATTTCAAATTTAAAAATTTATTAGTAAACCTTTCAATTTCAAGAAACTGGATTTATTTTTTATTTTATTTATTTACTTATTTTTTTTAATTAAGATGTATTTATATTTGTTTCAGATGTTAATTTGATTATGATATGAGATATAATATTAAACTATAATTTTATGTGGCAAGCTCTGGAATTTTGCAATTTGCCATTCATATTTAATACGTTTTTTTCAATTGAACAAANTAGTGTTCCTTCACTGGTTGGTTTACCCTATTAATGTCTAGCCTCGGATTAGGAAAAAAAAGCTTGACATTAGACAGTAGAATGCTCATTAGAATTGAAATCTAAGGAGTACAAATTTAGTGATACATCTTCTTATTTTTTAACTAAATTAATGGTTGGTTGGTGTCACGTCTTGGACAGAAAATAATTTCAAATGTGACCAAAGGTCCTATATACAACATCTGCAATTTGAAGGCAATTTTCTTCATATAAGTCAGTCCACGGATTGTCACTTATTTGCTGCAATTGCGCCAGTATAGCGGGACAGTTGAAAAGATGTAGGAGGTTAACTCTAAACTAAATTAATGTCGATATAGTTTAAATGATAATAAGATTCTAATTAGTTAGTATGATAATTATGGTTTCAAATCTTTTCGGAATATAATATGCCATTTATATCGTTTAGGTTTCTTCGTGTAAAATAAATGAAAATAAACTTTAAATGACAATAATTTCTTTTAGATATTAATCAAAATTTGGATTTTTTGATGGAACTAACCCGCATTTTCGTTACGTGGAGAGAAAAGTCACAAAAATCTCCCATGGTTAACCGGAGACATAAATGGACACAATGATGTGTCCATTTTCTTAAACACGCAATCTAAGCCACAATTTTCTTAATTACGCATTCCGAGCTGATATGTGTCCATTTTCTTAAACACGCATTCCAAGCTACGTCCATTTTCTTAATTACTCAGTTTGAGCTGAGTGTGTCCATTTTCTTAATTACTCAGTTTGAGCTGAGGTGTGTCCATTTTCTTAATTACTCAGTTTGAGCTTAGATGTGTCCATTTTCTTAATTACTCAGTTTGAGCTGAGATGTGTCCATTTTCTTAAACACGCATTTTTAGCTATGTCCAAAATAAAAATTCCACTGACTAAAGGCTTAATGATGACTAAACAAACTTTTTTAGTTTTAATTATTATCAGAACATAACTAAATCTTTTTAATAAAATCTAAGAAACGAAACAAAAAATGTTTTAATTCCCAGTTTGTAGTAGACAGTCTCTTTAATTATTCATAGCATACTACATCATTGCATGAAGAAAACAAAAACTACCTGATTTTTTTATAAAGAAACGCAACCAATTTCAAATAGATGATGGAAAAAAGATTGTTTAACTATAAAGCAGATTTCTTTTCTTTGATTTGAAAAGAAAAGAAAAAAAAATAACTGAATCAAAAGCTAATTTTCGAGAAATCTAAACAAGCTATCAAGTGAGTTAAATATAATGTTTTTTCGCTTAGACGTGAGTTTTAAACGTAGAATGTCATTATGTTTAAGCATTACTTCGAGCTTTATGTTTGTACGAAATAAAAAAAAGACGTCTGCGTACTTTGGAAATAAATATTGTGGTGATAAATAAGCGAATCTTTTTCAGAGTCTAGTCAGCGAATTTCTATTGAAATGGGAAATTAAAAAAAACACATTTTGCATTGTGAAACAATATAGTTTAAAGTAGAAAAAAATAAATAGTTAAAAAAAATTATAATTCTTGATTTTTAAAAAAGGTATAGTTTATGAAAAAATACAGCTTCAAAGGAACTTTCAATTTTATAACAATACTTAATTAATTAGGGGAAGCATAGCGTATAAGAAACTATAAACCTATTTGCAAAAAATCCAATATTAATAAATTTTAAATTTTCAAACTAAATATAGAAAATCTTTTAGAATAAAAAATTGTATTTTGAAGCCTGTGCGTTTCAAATTTAAAAATAATTAACTATTCTTAATTTCAAAAAATATAGTTGTCTGAAAATAAAAGAATAACTTTTTTCCTATATAGTTTATAGCTCTCAAAAAAACTTTAAAAATCTCGAAATCCATCAATTTTTTTTAATATCACTTAGTTTATTGGAACACATCTTTTATTACACGGTAAATTACATGTTACTCAGAAAAAACTGATAATAAAAACTATGCTTTTAAGTTGTTAAGCTTGTTTTAAATAAAAAAGAAAGCTTTCTGAATTTTGTTTCTTCTGGAAAAAAAAAAGAAAATTATGAAAATTCTTCGAAAAATCTCAACTTTATTCTAAAGCGAAATATTAAGTCTCATTCACATAGGTCTGAAGTAAACATTATATTGAAAAGAATATTCTATAAAGTAAAATAAACTTTAAAATCCATCACTTCACCAAATTAATATTTAATTTATCCAACAACAGCATTTTTAATGCAAAGGAAGACATATATGTTTATTCTAAGATGGTTTTGGGAAAAGTTACATAATAATTGCTGATATAAAATATGTATTACAATGCTAACATTTGTTTTTTGATTGTATAATTAATACACAGGATTTTCCTAAATTCTGCCAACAATTTTGGAAGGTGATAAAGGAATTAAAGAGAAATAAAGAGATGAAAATTTACCATGAAACACGGGGTAACAAACCGTTTTGAGAGAGTGATAATCACGAAAAGCCCATGCGGATTTCTACTTCAGGCTAAAAACATCACCAAAAGATCTAACTGCCAAAAATTGCTCATTTATAACAATATTTTTTAAAGTGGCAATCGCTGACATCATTGCACAGTCTACAACGACGTAAAAACGATTCCCAGTCACCCTTGAAGATGGCAGGAGTGCCGTCTCGATTTATGACTCTTTATATTTTCATGGACAAAAATATTCTAGAAATCCCTGTTTATGTTTAGTTTCCTCCAGTATTTTTTATTCGATTAAGAAAAACAAATCAATTATGTTAAATGTTTAAAAATGTACTGCTTTAATATAAATTTTTAAACTATAACAATAATATTAATAAAGTAAAACAATATATATGCAATTTGTAATAAAGTCATAATATTTTTAATTATGTAAAAACACAGAATTTAAGTTTTAAAAAAAGAAGAAGAAACCAGTTTTTTTAAATTTCCGAATAAAACAAAAAACAAAGCCATACACATTTAAAAAATATTTAAAAAAGTAAAAAAAAAAAATAATATACTGTTGTAAAGATGTTGTAAAATTCTTAGTGTTAACTTTAATTTTAACTGCTTAGTTTGCCTTCTGACTTCGAATCTATGTACTTTTTTTAATAATTAATAAAATTATATGAGAGTTGAAAAAATTACAAAATACAATATTCAGTTAGACATTTAATAGATTTTGGTAGAGATTAGTATTCAGTTTCCATAATTATAAGCGCTAAGAATGGAATATTTTGTCTTTTCAAGGGCAAAAATTTTTTTTGAGTTATTTATGTTTTTTTGAGTTATTTTAAAAGTTATTTTATGTTTGATTTTCTTCCGTATTTTTAAAATGCTTAAAAAACATATCAATTTAGTTAACCACTTAAATATAATTTTTTAAACAATAACAGTAATATTAATAAGGTTGTTATTGCTGTTAACGTCAACCATTAAGGCAGAGGGGACGCGATTGTACTTGTTTTCCAGTGGCGCCATCGATTGCCAAGCACACCCATACGTCACACCAATTTTATAGGCGGACCTATTTACATATCCATTCATTTACCCACAGATCGTAATTTTGACTTGAGCCGGGGAACGATCAATCACCAATTCAGTAATCCCAGAGGTATAATTTGTCATGGACTTTGTGGCCTGACAAATTTAACGTGTACGAGTCATCATTTACTACACAGGGAGTCTTCGGCCGGCTGGATTTGAACTCCCATGCACACGAACGTGCGTCCAGTGCCCTGTAAACCAGGCTATTGAAAAAGTATAACAATATATACATATGACTTAAATCT
>NC_092215.1:23124415-23195249 GCF_043381705.1 Parasteatoda tepidariorum
AACTTCTTAATGGCTCCGCAAAAATGCGAAGATTCTTTTTTATACTATACAATCAGCAAAAGACCATAAATTAATTGATATTTAAAAATGTATTATTAGAACAGAATTGAATTTCTCGTGGTAAGCCCATACACTCCAACTTCTTAATGGCTCCGCAAAAATGCGAAGATTCTTTTTTATACTATACAATCAGCAAAAGACCATAAATTAATTGATATTTAAAAATGTGTTATTAGAACAGAATTGAATTTCTCGTGGTAAGCCCATACACTCCAACTTCTTAATGGCTCCGCAAAAATGCGAAGATTCTTTTTTATACTATACAATCAGCAAAAGACCATAAATTAATTGATATTTAAAAATTTATTATTAGAACAGAATTGAATTTCTCGGGGTGAGACCATACACTCCAACTTCTTAATGCCTTCGCAAGAATATGAAGACTCTTTTTATATTATTTTCATTTATCATCATCCACTTTTCAAGTTGTGTGGTATTCCTATAAAATACAAGAAATTCCTTTTAGTCCTAATATAGATAATAATTAGCGAAAGGCCGTAAATTAATTGATGTTCAGAAACTTATTCTTACAACAAAATATAATTTCTTGTGGTAATCTACGTTTTAATGGTTCCACAAAAATACGATGATTATCTTTATACTATTTTGATTTATCATCATCCGCCTTTCAAGTTGTGAGGTATTCCTATAAAATACAAGAAATTCTTTTTAGACCTGAAATTCATAATAATCAAAAAAAGGCCGTAAATTAATTGATAGTTAGAAATTTATTCTTAGAACAGAATTCAATTTCTCGTGGTAAGCCCATACAATCCAACTTCTTAATGGCTCCGCAAAAATTCAGAGATTCTTTTCATACTATTTTCATTTATCGTCATCCGCCTTTCAAGTTGCGTGGTATTCCTATAAAATACAAGAAATTCTTTTTAGACCAAATATTGATAATAATCAGCGAAAGGCCGTAAATTAATTGATGTTTAGAAATTTATTCTTACAACAAAATAAAATTTCTTGTGGTAAGCTGCGTTTTAATGGTTCCACAAAAATACGATGATTCTCTTTGTACTATTTTGATTTATCATCATGCGCATTTCAAGTTCTGTGGTATTCCTATAAAATACAAGAAATTCTTTTTGGACCTAATATTGATAATAATCAGCGAAAGGCCGTAAATTAATTGATGTTTAGAAATTTATTCTTACAACAAAGTAAAATTTCTCGTGGTAAGCTACGTTTTAATGGCTCCGCGAAAATACGATGATTCTTTTTATACTATTTTGATTTATCATCATCCGCCTTTCAAGTTGTGTGGTATTCCTTTCAAATACAAGAAATTCTTTTTAGACCTAATATTGATAACAATCACCGAAAGGAAGTTAATTAACTGATATTTAGACATTTGTTGTTACAGCACTCACATGTTGGAGGGTCGGACAAAGTCGCTAACACCTTCGAGTCAACATTTGAAATGAATTTTTTAGAATGATAGAAAGTAGTAGCGTAATTATTTCACTTTAAAATCTTTTTATTTCTGGGATACAGAACATAGATGTCCATCAATACTTGAAAATTATATTGATATGTTCCTAACTTCTCAAAAAAGTGTTAAAAGACTTATTTTGTTTTAGATTATTTTGCTTTCGTTCTCTACAGCTGTAAAAATTATTGTGCAAAGATTTCAAATGTTGGAGGGTCTGAAAAAGTCGCCAAAACCTTGAGACAACCTTGATTACATTTTAGGAATACATAACTTGAACGTCCATCAACACTTGAAAATTATATTTTCTAGACATGCCTGGGGCATGTAAAAGTTCCAATCGGTCATGAATCTTTCACCTATGTTTAAACCTATCACACTGTATAAGAAAAGAATTGATATAAAAATTTATAATATCGATTTAAAGAAACATGTTAAATGTCATACACTTGTCATAATATTAAATAACTCTGATAACATTTTTTAATAATTATAGTTTTAATAGTCATAAAGCTTTACAGTTATTCCATTAATACTTAGTCGTGCTTAACACTTCCTAGGTAATATTTCCTAATGGTTTTTTTTTACATAATATTACAAAATGCTTAAAGATTCTGATCATTCACATGATTAACTTGCATTCAAAAAGTAGTTTTCGCAAATAAAAGTTTCATTTGGGTATATTTTGCGGACTAACATGCCCAGAAGTTCACGTAAAAATTTCAAGATTTTTTATGTCCTAATATCCACTATGCCATTAATGAATTTTAATCTCTATCAAAAATCATGAATTTTTGGGTTTTTGTAAAAAAAATACTTTAGTGGTGAAAAACTTAAGTAAATATCCGATCAATTCAAACGTAAAGGAACAGTGCAGAAAATAAGAAAATAACTTGTGATCTAATAAATGGATTTTCACGTATTAAGGATCAATTTTAGTGATTCGAAGAACTAAGTGTAAAAGTTATACTTAATTAGTGTAGACGATATAATTTAAATTACAAAATAAAACACGAAAACACATTAACTGTGTTGTTGTACTAAACACACTTCTTTTCGATTACTGTCGATTATTTCGGATTGTTGATACCCAAAATATAGGGGCTATTTGCAATCTAGAAAATATGACCCTAATAGTTTAAACGGGCAAGCAGTCGAAAATTTGGGTCCTTTAACGTTAATTTCCTTTTCCCTGTATTTTCGCTTTTACAAACAACTCTTACTTTTAATTTATTTTTTTTTCTGAAGAATGGCGATTCCTTCCAATTTTAGAAATGAATTTAAGGCAGATTAAATTAGAGTAAAAATTTATATTCCTTATAATTCATAAATCTTTTGACTATTTGTAAATGAAATAATTTAAAAATAATAAATAAACAATAAAAATGATTCTGTTAGATGGAATCGCTTTGGGATTAGCGTGTTTTACAGTGCAAAATATTTTAGACTTGCTACATTACTTCCGGCGGTACTGCTAAATATAAGAAAAAAGTGCGGATTACATTTTCCATCGGTGAACAACTCTTTAGCAGAAAAAGAGGGATCTATAGAACATTTTTCAAGCCACCATTGTGCAAACAAAGTACGAGGGGCATTGTCATCACTTGGATTGGAGAAGAATCCTCTGTGCTTAACATCGCGTACTCACAATTGGAGTCTCTTGCAACTGGTGCAGCACATTTTTTTTCGATGTCTGGAATCCATGCTGTTATTTTATTTCATTTTATAACTATCGCTAAACGGCCTACCCAATTTTGGGTTTTCTACTACAAACATCGTTTGAACCCAATCCAGAAGACAAATAAACTCCTGGATCAAGTATTGGCAGGAATTTGCCATCATGGAGAACTTGCTAATGGAATTAACTCGCATTTGTGTTACATGGAGAGAAAACCACGAAAACCTTTAACAGTTATCCTGACAAAAAGAGACTTTAACCTATGATCCGTCTACCACTAAAGATATATTACGTTAGCACTATGGAAGGTGCAAGCCGGATGCGTAATTCATAGCCACCAGTATCTTTCGTATCTTTTTGATGGAACCAACCCTCATTTGCTTTACATGGAGAGGAAAACCACGAGAACATCCCACGGTTAGCCTTTATGGCATGAGGACTCTAACCCATGATCCGTCAACCACTAGGGATATTTCATCTCAGCACTGTGGAAGGCGAACTCTCTAACCACTGTGGCAGCTGATTCAAAGGCACCTGTCTCAGATAATTTCTGGAGCAGCTTGCTAAGGAATTACGTCATGGAGTAACACCTCATATGATAACGTTCCGAATACACATGCTGTCTCTCTAGTTCAATGAAAATCTGTGTTTCTGTACACTAATTCATATCAACTAACTCCTCTCGTATAATCAGACATCCTACAAACTAATGTTAAACGCTTTTTTCTTTTTTCTTGCAGAATCGCGATTCCTTGCAAGAAAGCGGTAAATTTCTACACAACGCCAATCTACTGAATCAGGATGTTCCAGATCTCCTCTTTGGTATGTGATTTCAAGTCGCCAAGACAGTACCATACCTGCCAACTTTCAATCCTTTCGAAGATGACTTTCCCCAGTGGTGGTAAAATGGAATTTTAATTACAATTTTAGGCAGAAACATACGCTGTAATTTGAAAAAGCTTTCGTGGACTGCCATATCATTCATTCGTTGTTGTAGAACTGGGCATCTGAGGTCTAAATGGTGGAATGCCATATTCTTTTCTTTATTTATTTATTTATTTAAATAAACTGGGCACCTGTGCTGCGAAGCGGCCTCTATCCCATTCATCATTGAATTACATACAGAAAGGTAAAATACATTGATTAGGCAAACATTGTGGCAGCCATAAAAAAAATCAAGCTGTTTGCTTGTGAAATAATAAAGCAATGAAAAAATTCAATATTACAAACTGACGTTTTTACATAACATTAGAAATACTGATTGTCGACTTGAATTATAAATAAAGATAAAACATGATTTGATATGTACGATATTGATTTTTGAAAAATGAAAGACATAATTGATGAATATAGATAAATCATACCTTGATACATGATAAAATAACATATTTGGAGAAAATGCAGTAAATATATTTTATCAGAGAAATATTGCTCATTAAGTACAATAGAATTTGAAAAAGAATTTAATGTGCATAAGTTGATAAATATGTATGCATAAATTGACTATATTATCAGAAAATAAATTGGAATGTAATTTAATTTAACTTAAGTAAAAGTCTGCTGTGAAAAGTTCAGTGAATTTAACTTAAGAATCTTTAAAATAAAAATAGAACTCACTGGGATTGAGATGTTTCCCCGATGATCCCCCGCAGAAGGCGGAGCACTTCGTCATTTTTGAGCGATTCCTGTAATTCTTTGATTAATGACACTAATCGGTGAGCAAGTTTAGCGTCGAATTTGATGTCGCTCGAGAGCTCCTTCAGCTGGGGCGGGTCTCGCACCCAATAAAATTGGCTGTGTGGTTTTTGTAACAACTACAGCATTTCGGAGGTGTTGTTCTGTTTTTGTTGCATTTATGGGACCTGTGGTTTTCAGCGCATTTGACACACCTTGCAGGTGCATTGCAGTGGCTTAGCGTATGTCCATAATTTTGGCAGTAGTAACATTGTATAGGTCCTCGACCTCCCCGATATCGTTCGATTTTGATCGAGATCTGCTGTATGTTGTTGACCTCGAATACTCTATGGTGATTCGCCGTTGATGTTAGGATTATGAGAAAAAGTGGAAGGAGCCGACAGGCCTCTCCCATTCTTTTCTTAAACTGCACAATTTTAAAGGTTTCAATACTGTTTTTCTGTAATTCTGTATTGATGGCATCTGTATCAAAGTCCACATGCAGGCCCCGGACCAAAACCTTAATATATCTGGCTTGCAGTGTTATTTCAGGTTTGCTGGGCGGATCCCGTACTTTGTCGGTATCCTCCTTAGGTTTTGTTGTCGGCAAGATAGTGGCGTCATCTGTTGAGTTATGTTGGCTAGAAGAAGGACAGCTGCTTGGAGACATGAGTGTAGAATTATCTTCAATTATTTTGACTGTATTTTGCTTTTTCTTCTTTTCTCTTTTCTTTGCTGGTGGTTCTGTATTATTGTTAATATTGATATCCGTGTCAGTTTCTGTATTCGGTGTTGTATTCAGGTTTTCATCTTTATTTTCCATGGTTATATCTTCAGTGTTTGGATCAGTTTCAGTCATTATTGATTCGACTTGAATGGATAGAATGCCATATAAATATTACATAATAATATCTATGTCTAATTGTTTTGAAAATAGTGGTGTTGAAAAAGATAATAAATCAAGTTTATAAGTGTAAGGAATGTATAGAAAGCATACATTTTGCTACCACTTTAAATATCGAAATAAAATTTTACGCCAAATGCGTAAAAACTGGCAGGTATGCAATACGCACTCCAGTCCCTTTTCGAAACCTTTTTTGAAGTTTTGAAATATTTAATCAGAGGCTCCAACTTTTACCGATTCTCTATAGTTTCAGAAAATATTTTCCTAGTAGAAGCAATTTACCTCAGCATTCATATTTTAATAAATTATTGGAATACGTTGGAAAGTGAGCAATATGAATGCAAAATATTTATTTACCAGTCTTTATCTTTTTCAAAAAGGGATATGTTCCAAAAATATATTACAGACGGCTCTTCACTTACTGAATTAATGATACTATGAAAAAAAGGGAAAGTTTTTGCGAAGGACTTTCTTGTTTACTAAATCCTGATATCACTAGTTTCGAAAGATTTTGTTGTTATGTTTAACACAATATAATCTCTGGAATATAATGTTTAGTTACTATATAAACATATTGTCTTACGTATTTTAACCATCTAAACGCCAATTTTCCGTTTTTGAAACATGTTTTTTTTTTTTAATGGTAAAGAGTCGTTGCACAATTATTACAATGTTTCCGGAAAAGCTACATACTAAATCCTGTTACCACGCCTGCAAACTTTTCCAGGAGTTTAGTAAGATTTTGTTGTTATGTTTGACACATTGTGCTCCATTGTTCTCTCTGGGATATAATGCTTAGTTACTATATAAACATATTGTCTTACGTATTTTAACCATCTAAACGCCAATGTTTCTTTTCTGAAACATGTTTTTTTTTAAAAATGGTAAAGAGTAGTGGCACAATTATTACAATATTTCTGGAAAAGCTACATACTAAATCCTGATACCACGCCGGCAAACTTTTCCAGGAGTTTTGTAAGATTTTGTTGTTATATTTAACACATTGTGCTCCATTGTTCTCTCTGGGATATAATGCTTAGTTACTATATAAACATATTGTCTTATGTATTATAACCATCTAAACGCCAATGTTCCTTTTCTGAAACGTCCCGCAGTGGACTGATCGTTAAAACACGGTTCCCAGCAGATCACCGAAGTCAAGCATCACTGGCTGCGGTCAGTGTGCGGGTGGTTGACCGCTTGGATCAGTCTGCGTAGGGACCGAGGGTGTGCGGTATTGGTCCTCGTTAAACTGTTCTACCGTAAAGTGCTTGACTTCGCGTGCGACTAATAGCCCATTGTGCAGCTCTAGTGCAACGTAAATTAACTACAACAACAACAACCTTTTCTGAAACATGTTTTTTTTTCAAAATGGTGAAAAGTCGTGGCACAATTATTACAATGCTTCTGGAAAAGCAAGGTATTTACATCCTTTGAAATGTTTAAACAATACTAAAATCCATATTTATTTTTGAAATCTAGTTCAACCAAAATAAATAGCTGTTTGTTAAACCAAAATAGATAGCTAAATGAGCAAAACATTTAATGAATTCAAGCACAAATTTTCTACTTCCTCATCAAAGGTACTTTTCTTATGGTTGCAAAATAGACAATTAAAAACTTAAGAGAATTAGAGCTTAAATTAAGTTGACCAGAGTCATCAGAAAATTTTTGAAAGAACTAAGGAAAATTCAACTTTTTACATTTCCATTATTTAGTACTCAACTCCTTAATTTTCCAATTATTCAATACAGCGAGGGATTTCTGTTCTTAGAATATAAAGTAGAAAGGCACACCTGTCAACTTGTACGATCGTCGAAAAAGATTTTGCGAAGTGGTAGTAAAAGAACTATAAAGTTTGGAAGAATTTTTTGAATACAAAACTATTAAGACATCTGTATGGATAATTAGGCAAAAAATATATATTATCTGCATATTTTTCAGAAATTATTCATTTGTTGTGGCAGTTTAACAATAGAAAGACTGAAATACCTATATTGTCCAAAAGCAGTCATAATGACTGCATTGTGAAAGAATAACTAATGTATAAAAAAATTTGTTTAAATTTAATTTTTAATATTTCTGATATTATTTTCAGTTATATAACAAGTTATTAGTAAATATCAACAATAAAAATAATTTTAAAAGTCACAAAATTGTAAGAAATTGTGTCATTATATACATCATTGTTTTTCTGATTGAAATTAAAAAGCAGTCAAAATGGCTTCCTTAGGCAATCTAGCCTTAAAAAAACATTTTTAAAGCTTTAAACTTCAAGATTTAATACGACAAAAGAAAGAAAAGAAAGAATTCAAATTTGCTGCTATGAAAAGGTAAATTCCGCGGCCCAGGTGCCTAATTTATTTAAATAAAGCAAGCAAGCAAAAAGGTAAATTCCACCCCATAGACTGCTGAACTCAAACTGCTTTTTATTTTAACTTTTTGTATTATTTCATGATGTATGGGATATAGGCCCTCTCTGTGGCCCAGTTGCCCAGTTCTTGTAAATAAAGTAAGTAAGAAAAGGTGAGGCAGTGAGTTTTCAAATATCTTTTTTTGAAAATTTACTACCAGTTTTTTAGTTTTTCAAGGGCACTGATCAACTTAGCTTAAATTAATTTAAATAGCAATTTTAACCCTTTGACACCAATATCACCTCCGAGTCTCCATCAACAGTCACCACTCTTCACCTTATTTTAAGAATTTCAAAAGTTATATAAAAATATTTTATTATGTATCTTAAATGATTTGGTGCTTGTATCAAATAGCATTTTGAAGTACTCGGAGCGCAAAGAATTAATATAGTGGTGTTAGGTCTACCGGAAAATTCTGTCCGCAAAGAACACGCACTATTACACAAGGATGCGAAAGGAGCCTTTAAAAAATTTATAGGACATTTTTTCTTAAATGTAAATATCAGATGTACTGGTTCTTTCTGTCGGATACTTTCGCTACGAATTTGATTATGCATGCGCATGCGCTTTTGAATCATAGATGCTTTGTCTCTTTAAACTAGAACATTACCATTGAGTTAAAGGTTAAACACCCTACCACTTTCTTTTATAAAAAACCTTTCGCACTTCTGTAACAGAGATACCAACTTGCTCCAGACAGCAAATATATATTTTAAAGTGGTAGTTCACCAATTGTGATTCTTGATTTAATAAATTCAATTTAGTAGATTTCTATCCACCACTATTTCTGAATAATTCGTAGGCTTATATAATTCACCACTTTATAGTACTTATGCCATGCTATACCTTTTAAAAAGCAAGCAAAAATAGTCAAATATTTGCAAAACTTACTTTGAAGTTATTTACCGCTTTTAAAATTAATTTGGGGAGTCCGGAGCAGTTGGCATCTCTGAAATAGCAAGTGCGACATTGGACAGTACATTCTAAGAGAAGTGACACATTTCAGTTAATTGTTGGTTACAAAACAGTGATTGCTAAAAGTTTTAAAGCAATTATTTTAAAATTCCAATGATTTTTAAAACCGTCGTTGAATAGCCGATCCAATTTTGGGTTTACGACAACCAATGTTCAACGCCGTAGCCTTGTAATTGTGAACCCAATCCAGAAGACAAGGGAGTTCCTGGATCAAGCATTGAGAGAAATTTGTCTTCCTGGAGGACTTTTTTTAAACTTACCCGCATTTGCTTTACATGGCGATGAAAAACACGAAAATTTCTCACGATTAGCCTGATGGCAAAGGGATTCTAACCCATAATCGGTCTGTCACAGAGGATATTTTACGTCAGCTTGTCTGTGCGGGGTGGGTACGGAATTTGTATCGACTAATCATCGATGGGATTTGAACCTGGTTCAACTCATTGGGAGAAGAGCGCTCTAGCTCCTGAGCCACCACGGCTCAATTTTAGTGATTTGTAAAGTTTACTAAGTAAGTGTTGACAAACTGGCCGAACCACACCAGAAAGAGATAATTTCCATGTCCCCTTGACAGTCGACAGCTTGTTACGGGAAGGCTTAACAAGTGATGGAATTATTTAAAAGAAATTATAAAGCGTAAAATTTTTTTCGTGTTGATTTTATGTAAGGAAGATCGAGTACTATTCTATTCCGTTATAGAACAGTGTATCTTTTTTTTGGATATAAAAATAAAAATAGTATTTTTTACTCAACCCCTGGTCTTGAAAATGATGTGCTTTTTGTAAGATCCGGCGTTGGTTCTCATGACATCTAAGCTCTTTTACCATTACTCTTATAAGATTAGCGGTTGTAAGAAAGAGATAATGGGAGTTATTTTCTTCGTCAGGTAAGTTTTAGACTTTTCTTATTTTGTCGTCATTGAGATTTTCGACCGCAAATAACAAGGGATTTCTTGCCCCATTAAATAAGAAACCAATAACTCTTCCAAACTGGAGGAAAGTTCTGATCCACAATACATTTCTTATTACTCACGTATCATGTTATGATCAACATTTCATGAATGTTTTATTGACTTTTTGGAATAAAATCTATAAAAAATTGATGTTTGTGCAGTCCAAAATTCAATAATTTCTTTGTCTGTGATGTGTCTGATATGGAAGACGGTATTGCTTAGTCTTGAAGCTAACATCTATATTTCACTGAATTTTCAACATGAGAAAAATGTAAACAATTAATGCTTGCCTGAAAATACAAAATAATGCCTTGCTTTCTTGAAAATATTTTAAGAAGTATTAAAAACTTTCAGGCTGCATTTAGGTAAATTTAGAAATATTTAAAAGTTTTAACACTAGGTAATCGGAACGAAGTGGCTTTTTATATATAGTTACAACCTATTTTTATATATATATATATATATATATATATATCATGGTGGTCAAAGTTGATTAACTGCTTCTTTGTCTCTTTGCATCTCATATGTTCGGTGTCGCATGCCACAAGACAAGACGAAGAGCAAAATTGCATTGTTGAAATTGAATTCATCACTACTTACAAGTCTCTTTAAATCCTGCAATTATTTTTGTTTTTCTGAATATTGATAAGAAATATCGCATCTAATCCCACTTTCTTCACAATTTTCAAAGGGAGATTCCGTGCCTTGAATTGAAATCAGAATCATTTTGTATTCACTCTAATTTCGCTTTCATTAATTTTACCGTTGCATGTAATCAGTAAAAAATTATTTCAGTTTTGTGATAAATGTGATTTTTACGCTCTGTTGCCCAAGGCTGATTGCAAAGCTGCTTTAGCGATGAGATTAGAAAATTATTTTCCCAAATACTTTTTTATCTAATTTTAATAATTACTTTATCCAGATGTTTGTCTAACCATCTTTAAGCAATAGAGTTAATAAATACGATATCACGGTGTAATTTTTACGATAAAACTTAGGTGCATTGCAAGGAAAACTGGAGATCAGTGCACGGGACATCACATATTTCACCATCAATAGGTCAAGCAAAATACTACTTCCTGACAAGAAATATTTTGCATTTTAGAATTTACGATAGAACATTTACAGAGATGCCAACTTGCTCCGGACAGCAAATATATATTTTAAAGTGGTAGTTTATCAATTGTGATTCTTGGTTCAATTAATTCAATTTAGTAAATTTTTATCCACCACTATTTCTAAATAATTCGTAAGCTTATATAATTCACCACTTTTTAGTGGTAATGCTATGCTGTACCATTTAAAAAGCAAGCAAAAATAGTCAAATATTTGCAAAATTTACTTTGTAGTTCTTTACCTCTTTTTTAATGATTTTGGCGTGTCCGGAGCAGTTGGCATCTCTGCATTTATTAATTTTCATTAATATTTTTTTCTTGGGCTGGAAATTCGAAGAAAAAAAGTCTGTCTAAGAAGGGGTTAAAATCAAATTTACTGCGCCAAAAATGAAAATTTTTCCCGTCAGCAGTGGGATTTGACATCGATGTCATCCATTAACAGTGGCCAATATACGAAAAATATTTATATGATATAATTGGTAGTACATATTTGTTTATATCAAATGAAACTTCTTTTACTCCACGCTATTTAGAGTGAAAAATAAAACGTGTGCCTTATATTCAAAGATTTTTTATTAATATTAAATTGTGTTTGACAGAACTATGTTTTTATTTCTGAAAAAATTCATCCTAATGAGATGCCACATATGACTTAAAATGTAAAATGCGGTAAAAACTCCATTTTTGTTCATTTATTATCTCTTTATTTATTCAATTATAATAACCACTAAGACTTAAATTTCAAATTATTCATACTTAAAGCAAAAACATTCTTTGCAGTCACTTTCAACACTGAAAAAATATGCCATTAAAAGTTGCTAATTTTAATCTCTTTTAATGAAGTTCTGAATTTTATTAGTCACCACTTTTTTCTATTTTTAGTCGACAGTGATAATTCTGCTAAGATTATTCCATTTTTTTCTTTTTTTAGATAAGGAAACCGTCCTTTTAACCCATTAGTGGGCCATTTATTTCAATTTAAGATAAATTAAATATCTTTTTTAATCGAAATTCATACAAGAATAGTAATTGATATAAGAAAAGAAAAACTCATTTGGCTTATAAAAAATTTTTTTTTAAATTTTAAGGCCATTTTTTGGTGGTAACTATATTTAACACGACCTATTAGGAACTTATAGACCTTTATTTTTCTTTATTTATAAAATAAATTTTATAAATGCTACAAACTTCAAAAGGAATTATGCATTTTATGACTTTTATACGTTTTCTTATACTAAAAAATGGTTGCCAATTTTATTCAAACGCACGTTATTGAGAAATGGAAGCCTGAATTAAAAGTGGTAAAAAAGTTAACAAAGACTTGGTGGTAAGTATACTTCCCACGGCTTTAGAAAGGATTAAAAGGATGCTTCAGCGACTCTTAACCAGATATGCAATGGGTGACTAAATATGAAAGAAATGGTATAAACTCAATTAATTTTGATTTATTTAATCTATTTATTATTCAGTTTTAGCTACCACCATGACTTATATTGCGGATTATCCATATTTATATCGAACAAAGTTCCCTGGTTCGATCTCATCTGATGATACTTATTCAAAACTTCATCAAAATCATCTGAAACATAAAATGGAGAAACATAGTACATAGAATCATTGATCATTGTAAATATCACCTGCTTATCATCGCATCCTGTGAATCATCAATATATTGTGCATCATCATAGTGTTTACAGAGCAGATGGAAAAACATAATCAAAACTATAAACTCTGAGTTCTCAAAGAACTTTAAAAATTCTTAATATTTACTCAATAAAATTTCTTAATATTTAATGTGTTATTTGATAAGCAATATTTTTCACTAGAATTGCTAATTTTGTAAATACAATCTACAACTGTAAATCACCCAAACAATGTCTGAAACCCTTTTTTAATTGCTACCATAATGTTGCTCATCACAAAATATTTATTCAATTATACAATGTTTTAATCAATTTTCACGATGTATGGGATATGGGCCGGTGTGCCGCCCAGGTGCCCAGTTTTTGGATAATGAAAGCAAAAAATATCGAAAGATATTAAACTGAAAGAATTACGGCAAAGCTAATTTTAATCTCTTATAATACATATTTCTTCTTCTTTTATTGTTATGAAAGCTTTTTGTGGACCAAACCCTTCCCTTGTACCTTCTTGCATTCTGCTCTTTTCCCTGCGATTGTTCTCTATTTAATAATTCTTAGGGTTTTGAAATCCTCTTCCACACAGTAAAGCCTCCTCACGGATTCCTATAAGTAGTGCAATCAAACCACTATGAAGGTAAACTAGATTACGAAAGATTCGCTCAATAAAAAAAAACTAGTAACAATAAGAAAGTGGTAGCAAATATATGTCTAAAAATTTGCTTAGTTTATGAATATTATTGGTTTGTCTTATTTACTTGTCGACCACTACCGATTCAATTCTCAAATATATATGATAAATTTCCCTCTATACCTTTTAAAACAGAATTCGGGTTTATGTGCACAACTGGTCCACTTTTTAAATAGTCTGCGCAGACTACTTAGAAAATTTCGTGTGGAGGCTTTCTTATGCAGGAGGTGAGTGTCAAGCCGTCTGATCCTAGGCCTAACTCTAGTTCTCCTTGTTTGTAATTGAAGATCTTATATGTCAAAGAAGAAAGGTTCATTGGACAGATGTGACCGACAAGCTTTAAGCGTCTTAATTTGATGTACTTGTTGATATCAGCTTCCTTGAGCAGCTTATACAATTCAAAATCATGTCGTGGTCTCCATAAGCCATCCGTATTTATACCACCAAAAATTTTTCTCAAGGCTTTCTTCTCAAAAAACAGCAATAAGATCTGCTGGAGATTTAGTTAAAGACCATGTTTCGGATCCATAAGTCCAGACAGGTCTTATGATTGCTTTCTGTAGCATTATTTCTGTTCGTCTTTTACTTACTTTTGACTTTAGAAATGTTCTTAAGCCGTGAAGGCATCGATTCCCTGCTCTAATGCGTCTCTTTATTTCCGTGTTTATATCGCTTAAGGCATTAATTTTAAAACCAAGATAAGTGAAATTGTCAACAAGTTTAATATATATTTGCTTTTTATTAGTCCTCCATGGCATTTCTGCTTAGCCATCAACTCTTACATCAGAAAGCCTCCACACGGTTTTTAATAAGTTGTTTGAGCAGATTATTTAAAAATGAACAAGTTGCGCGCATGAACCCGAATTGTTATATTAATAAATAATTAAATTTACACGATGCCCAATAAGTTCTCATACACTTTCAAATTTTTAATTCAGTAATACATGAATAAATCATGATTTTTATTTAATTAAATGATAGAAAATATATTAAAAATAAGAAAGTGGTGGCAAATATATGTCAAAAAGATTTTTTAATTTATGAATATGACTGGTTTGTCTTATTTACTTGTCAACCACTACAGATTCAATTCTTAAACGTATACATAATACATTTCTCTCCATTACTTTTAAAATAGAAGTTGGGTTCATGCTCCCAGCTGGTTCACTTTATAAATAATCTTCGCAGATTGCTTACAAAAAACCGTGTGGAGGCTTTCTGATGTAGGAAGTGATAGTTCAAACTAGCTTCGTTGATTCTTTAATTCATTTATATTCATTATTAGGTAATTTTCAAAGAAAGCAAATCAAGTATAACTATTAAATTAAGCATTAAAAATATATTTAGCCATAATATAACAACTCTTATTATTAAAAAAGATGAATAACAAAAATCTGAGATAGCAATCAAAATGTAAATTAGGAATTTATTTTTCCAATAAAGGAAACCAGTTTTTTTATTTGATGACTAACAACGAAGTGCCTCGTCATGCAGCTACATATTAAGTGTAACACAGTTTTACCAAAATTTACAGAGAAATTTCAAGTCATAAATAAAATAAACATTTTATTTTTCCATTCTCACACTAACCCATCTCTCCCCTGCAGCAATTAATTAAGCTTCTAGACGATGCAATATTTTGAGAATATTTTTAAGAACTGCCAACTTATATCGCATTTGTGAAATACAAAAACTAATATCCGTTGACATTATGTCATTTTTATTAAAAAAATACTTTTTTTTTCAACGAGTTTTGTTATAGTTACTTGAATAAAACCATATGCCTTTTTGTCATTATCAAACAGGCAGTAGTTTTAAAAAAAATATTTACATTAAAAACTTGCTAAATAGGACAAATAATAATTATTTAAATCGAAGCTGACTATTTTTATTAAAAGAAAGTTATTCTTAACTAGTATGGTTATAGCTACTTGAAAATTCCAAACATGTTGGGTTTCTGGTTTTTAGAGAAGCTGCGATTCCAAGAAGAAGAAACTATATTTACATTAAAAACTTATTAGCTCAAATGACATTTTTATTGTAATGGAAACAGTCAGTTAAAAAGTTCTCTTTCGACAGCCAAATGAGAAAAAACCAACCGTTTTTTTTAATAAAAATGTAACGACGAAATATTGCCTTCTGTCACAAAAAATTCGTCTCCTGATATTTAATATCAAAAACGAAATTCAAGGAATGAAACAAGTTCATTTTTCTTGTTACTTTCTATATACGACTCTGAAAATGCATTTATTTTGTAGATACTTTTTCTAAGAAAAAAATAATAAATTTTGTATATAAAATGCTCTTATACTAAATTTTATCAAATATAAAAAATCTCCATTGCAACAATTTTCCTTTTAAATAACGAAATAAATTTATTTCAGAGTTCATATATTCACTTCATGTTTGTGAAAATGCATCACCATGTAAAAATTATGCAAAGAGACACAAATTTGCATGAAATATAATACGTGATAAGCTGTGCAAATCAAATGATTAGAATTGAAAATATATTCTCATGTTTATTTGTACCACTATCAGTAACATGTGGAATAGTCGTGTTGATCCTCGTGGCATTGCGCTCCTAATTTCACATACATCAACCTCTTTGGGGAATGAAAATTTTAGGTTGAAAATTTTAAATATTAGATAAGTGAGATATGAAAAAACTTTAGTTTAATGATAGTTAACTTCTTTAGTTTAAAAATTCGCTTAGTTAATTTTTCTAAAACTAAAATTGCTTTGCAAACCCTGTAGGCATCATTGAAACTTCATAATTCTGATACTACTAACTATATGTAAAACAAAACTTTAGGATGTTGTTGCTTTATTTAGATAAACCCTTTATAACAGAATTATATTTCACTTTTAATGAATTGACCTCAAAAGTAACTTTCAAAGTGTCAAAGACGAATTTTTAAATTTTCTACGGAAAATGGAAAATAACTTACTTCAAACTAAAATAAAAAAAATCAAGCCAATTGATATATGCAACTATCAAAAATTCAGATTTTTGACCGATTTTCAAAATAATGGCTCGTAATAACATTTATTTCAGGGCTTAAAGGAAGAAAAATTGGAAACTAAATTGGTTATGTTACTCTTTTTTTTCAAAAAGGGCAATTTGAAATGCGGGTGTCTAAACATGTAAAAGTTTAACTAATAAATTTTAAATAATTTTTAAAAATGATTTTCCGATTTAAATGTATGGTTTTATGTGTTTCCTTGAATAATGATAAAATAATTCATTTTTTAAACCGGCATTTAAAAGAAATATATTTAGAGAAAGAGGTTTTAAGATAATATTTGAAGCAAACTGGATTGTTAGAATGCTAAAATAGTAAACTAGATGGTAACGAAGTAGATTTTCTTAGTAGTTTTCTTCGGTATGAGATTCTGCGGTGCATTTGTATTTATTTAAATAATAAATCATTTTATGAAGTTTATCACATTTAATTTAACAATTTATTTTTTTCGCTTAAGAATTATAGTATTATTTAACAGGAGACACAAATACTATTTTCCATACAATTTAAAAAAATTAGAATTTTTTTTTCGATATTTTCAAATTTTATAAATATTTTTTTTTAAATTAAACGTTTATATTCTTAAACAAATATTACTGATCTCTTTTGAACGATTGTGCTATTAAATCTGAATAAATTGCTATTATCTATAATATTTAAGTATCAAAATAAATATTACTGTCCAAATTAAAGAATTATGAACTTAGTTTTTACGAATTATTATATATTTACGAAATTTCATTATATCATACAGTTGAAGAAAATAAACACAAAAAGGTATTTAATTTTATTTTAATGTAAAATATTTATTATTTCATGCAACAATACGACTTTAACAACAGTACAATTAAATAAAACAAAAAAATTTTAATGTTCAAAGTTTCATTCAGCCAATTAGGAAGAAAAAAATGTTCTAGAAGCTTTTTTTATCAATCATAAAATTTTATATCTAAAAGAAACTATCTATCTCTTTTGTATGTAAAGGGAAAGCCATTATTTGCTTACCTGAAAGCGTAATGAGAAAATATCACTAGATAAAAAGGATACAAAATTATCGTAGATGGCATGTACAAATTGGAAAGAAAACTTTTAGAAAGAGTATTTCAGTTTATCTGTTAACTTTTTTGAAATAACTTTATAAGAGTAATTGTCTTAAAATAAAACTAATTAAAAAAAATCGCTAAAACTAATTAAAAAAATCAATCTAAGCAGAGCAAAATAGAAGAAACTAAATGAAATGTTATTTTTTATGTTTCACTTTCTAAATTTCCTTAATTTTTGCGTGAATGCGATTAAGGTTGAAAATATTTGTTAAAATTAGTCGAATTCTAAAATTATAAATATTTTTGTTTTAAAAAATGAACATAACACTGTGAAGTCAATTGAAAATAATTATGTAGGAGATTGTTGTAGGATATGCAGAGAGTTGTGTTTTTTTTTTTTTAATTATTCAAATAACTTACAAATCTTATGAACATTAGACATTTGATTGTCATTATAGTTCATTATAGTTATATTTATCAATAAATTCTGCTTCGCAATTATATAAATGTATATATATATATATATATATATATATCTTTATTAAGAACAGAAAAACTATTATATAATGAGAGCAGCCGAGAGTTCACAGGAAAATATTTTTGTGCAACCGGGACATTTTGCACAGATCTAGAACAAGTCTAAGGTTGTTGTTATTGTTGTTTCTAATGACGTTTGGACATGCCAAACTCGCCAGTCATTGGCCTCCTGCGAATAAAGCAAGGAAGGGGCGCCTTTCGTTGGCAAGAGAGCACCGCAAGGGGGAAAGTACGTCTTAGCTCAGAACCCCATGGATAGATGGCAGCACCACTCATTCGTCAGGCCATTTCCTCAACACGTAAGTAGCTTGCACTCGGTGATCGTAGCGGAGTCGAGGACCGAACACTGACTCCAAAATGGAGTCCGTTTCTCTATTGAGCTACCATGGCCATAAGTCAAAGTACAACACTGAGACGGGTCAAAGACACAACCACCGAATTTTTTATATTTGTTATGCCTAAGAAAATTAAGATATATTTAAATAAAAAAAATATGGCATTTTATCTTAAAGAATAATATTTTAAAATTATTACCTTAGTTTGGTTTTCAAATGTAAGTACTACATGATCTTATTTATTCATCAAACTGATTGAAAAAATTTACCACGCAACTAAAAAAATCTAAAAACGTTCTATAGCATATACCTCGGAAACCCAAAATGGTGACCAACATGGAGATATTACCTGTTGACATGTATCAAGTATAAATACTTACTGAATTTAAAATTTATCCCCCAGGTGGCACTGGTCCAAAGTACTTGCGGTTCAAGATCAACACTCCTCTCTACAAACAAAACTTAATAAAATTATTTATAAATTATTTTTACAAAAATTGTTGCGTATAAAAATCAATTCCACGTATGATTTAAATAATTAATTAACTTAAAAACGAATTAATCTTTAATTATTTCTTTACTTAACACAATGGTCTTAGAAGCACAACAAAAAAAAATTTAACATAATTTTTGAAACACACTGCATTTTAAGAAGTCTCCCAATGCCTTTTCATATACTTTAAAGATCTCAAGACTGCTTGACTAAAATTTTTATTTTTGCGTTATTTATTAAAATTAATACCTATAATTTACGTTTGCCACAAAAATAGCATATTTGAAGAGTTATAAGGAGCAAAACCATATTTTTCCAAAAGTAAAGTTTCACTCAAACTGTTCCTCAATATTAATTTTAGATAGGTGTTCTGAAATTTTTCCACTACGTAACATGGAAAAAATAGCCCAACCAACTTTGTCCTACGAAGAAATAGTGGTATTACTCAACAAAAACTTTTTCCTAAACAGTTTAAAAATTTGGATTTCATTATGCTGCTCCATTCATTTATGCTGCTTCTCGAGCTACCAAAATGGAGGATCAAAATTGCGATGATATGTCTTGGGATCACCCTTAGAGATTTTTTCCAGACTGTCGCCAATAGCCCAGAGTGCAGCTCTAGTGTTACATAAGTAAAGTACCTGCTTACCTATAGCCCGATATTATGATATTTTTGGCAGAGAAGAAAATCGAAATCTAAGAGTGATTGTTTGTACTTAGTGGGCAAGATATTCAGAATTTATTCTTCAATTATTATTATTATTATTGTTGTTGTTGTCTTTCAGAAAGCATGCGATTACGTTAAAGATTCTTATAAACACAAAATGATTTTATATTTGCCTTGTATAACAAAATCAAAACAACTTTAATGCACTTTTTTAAAACTGAGAATAAAGTAGCAGTGTTATTTTAAACTTCTCAACACATATCTTAGTCTGCTACAAATGAAGATCATAAATCAAATAAATGACAACACTTGAGCTTTTCCAAAAACTAAATCGAGCACAGAATACTTCCTTCCCTTACTTGCATAAAGTAAACTTATTTAGAAGCAATTCATTTTGTTACGAAATATAAAGTGGAATTTGATTCTAAGTTTACAATTCAAATGAATTAACAGAAGACGAATAAACTTTCATGATTTTATTGATCAAAAAAAAAAGGTTTTTTCAATGCCTTTACGAAAGACGAATGAAATTAAACATCTGTTTAAAACAACTTTGTAATAATTAAATAAGTAAATTAATAATTATCGAATGTATAATGTTTGCAAAGAAATATATGGAATATTATATTTCATAGAAAAAGTACAAAAAAAAGAAACTTTTAACTTCTTTTAAATAACTTTTGATTTAATAATAGGATTATCATGCGGTAGGACTCATACAACTTAGTAGGCACGTGGGTGTGAACTCAAATATGCTAATTAGTTAGTGCAAATAATATTTTAAGCAGCAAAATCAGAGAAAAACCTTCTTTCTCTCAATAAACATAATTTTATTTTTGACTGGTTCGGATTTTTTACCCTTAAAAATCATTAAGTAGCAGCAATCCGGGAAGTTCGGTCAATAGAGCGGTCAAAAGTTTGGACCATTTAATTAAATATTACTTTTTTGCATATTTCGCCATGTCTCGAGAACTTTTTAATTAAATTGAAAAGTCTTTACATGCAATTATAAAATCCGTTTATACAAATATAGTTCCATGTAAAAAATAATTTTAATAAATATTTAATAATTTTTATTACTTATTTCATAAATAAAATCATACGATAGTTTATTCATTTAATGAAAGAAATCATTTGAATAGTTCATAAAAAATCGAATTCTATGTATCTGACTTTTCAGAAAAATTGTTCCTCAGAAACTATTCGACCGATTTCGTTAAATTTTTTTTGTATTTTGCAAACATGAAATTACATTCCTAGAACTGATGCAAAAGACGAAAGTTTTCGTAGATGTGTACAGAAATTTTACACTGGTCAGCTTAACCATTATTAAATGAAATAAAAGAATATAATAAATAATCATAAAAACTATTTTTTGCATTGACTTTTTGTTAGATTAACGAATTTTAACACTACATGCCAAATATTTTTAATTATTTTAAAAAGTTCTCGAGATATGACAAAATATGCGAAACAAAGAGTAAAATTAACATTAAGGAATCCAAACTTCCGATCGTACTTCTGATCAAAATATTAGGACCATATTTCTTAAATTGCAGTTAACCCCTACATTGTGATGGTCAGAAATGTTTATTCAGAAAAAGGGCGTATTTGCGTCTGATTCGTAACTTAAAACATAGTCTGCACATATTAATTAGCACATTTGAGGTTACCGCCCACCCAACCTCTTAAATAAAGTAGTCTCTTAATAAGCCTTAGTACTTGAAAATCGGATAAGCATAAGTTATTCATGATGTGTCGTTTCTTTTTCTTCGCTTTGTACATAATATATATATATATATACAGAGAGAGAGAGAGAGAGAGAGATAAAAAATACTTTAACGAGTCTTTCCTTAAATCAAAATAAAAAAGCTATATCTTAAAGGCAATGCAGAATTACATTATAGATTGTAAACAGCATACGAAAACTTTTCCATAGGTCAAAACTAAAACACAATTAAAATTTTTTCTAAAATCCAGTCAAGTAAAACAATCATTAATTTAATTACCCTTAACTTTAAGAGCTTAATTTGCATTAAAAACATTAAAAAAAAACTACCTTTGAACTTTAGCCAGATTAAGGGGCAAGCTTTAAAACCAGTTATTCATTTTGTAAATGGTTTTATGAGTAAAAAATACATAAAATCTTACCTCAGGATTCCTGGTGCGCAAACGAGTGATTAACATCCTCTGAAGCCAGACGTGAAGGAAGTTTTTGTTTTGAATAAGATGTTTGAACTCTTTAAAATAGTCAAACGTGCTGAGGTAATAAAATAATACCCACCAGAGTATTAAAGCTAATTTTTCGAAAAATGAAATGATGAAATTTTCATAATCAAACAATTTTTCGTACATTTATAATATTCACATCATTTCTTCATTTCAATGCTTTACAATATCTCAGTTCTGATATTAATCTNTATATATATATCCGAATTGCTCGAAACAGCGTTTTCGATTTTTTTTATAAAAATTAGATTTTAAAAAATCGAAAGAAATAAGAAAATATCTGTATAGACAAGCATAAATTTTGATAACATAAAATGTTATGAAAATTTAAGGGAAAAGAATAGTCTTATTTGAAAAAGAAATTGTTCTCTCAAACAATACATTTCTACAAAACATTTTTATTGCCCAATCAACTAAGAATAGACGTTTCCTCCAACTCCCAGGAACTCAATATTTTGAAATGAAAGAGATCTCTTCTTGCCTGTCCGAAAAGTAATCCATCAGATGTGATAGAAGCAATCAGTTGCAGTGTCATTTAAGAGCCATCCCCCCTGGCTAAGGCAATGCACATGCGTTACCAGTTAATGAGCGTTAGGCAGACTGCAAGTGTTATCAATCAACTGTATACCTCCTACTGCGTTGTGGTCGCGCTAACTTAGTCCGTCCTCAGGTAGGAGAATATCGAAATGCCAGGTGCCAGGATATTAATGACACGTGTTAGAAACTAATTCCATGAAATAGGGAAACATTAATGTCGTTTGCGTCAGAACTGCAGGTCCAAGTCTACCAGTTCATTACTTGGAGTATTACGCTTTGGTAGACACAGTACCGACCCTGGTATAATCGCGCTGATGCCCGCACTAATAAGCAGACTAGTATATGGCGATTATTAAAGGAAAAGGCAGGAATAGAAATCTTCATTACTTTACCATATGCAAAATCGGACCTAGGATTGAATGGGAATTAATATGGGGGAGAGTACTTAGCTATGGTTACGGAAGCTTGTAAAGTTAAGAATTTTCTCTCGAATCATTTGCAAATAAGCGTTCTCAACATTTTCTAGAGGAAGATTAGAAAATGTTTAAATTAAAATCTTTACTGTGATTGGTTTTAATCCAGATATTTGACACATCTGTCGTTCTGAATAAGTTATCAAAATTATTTACGAATGATTTAGCAAAAGTAAAATTCACGGATTAAGCCTTAAACGCATCATATTAAGGATACGGTTCAGAAAAAAGTATTATGTAGTTTCGAATATTTCATTTTCCTTTTTAAAGAAGAAAATGATAAAATTGAGAAATATAGATTAATTATTAAATGAAGCGTTTTTGTCAGTTTCACTGATTTTTAGAATTATAATAATGAAAAAAAATTTTTTCAAAAAAGCCGTTTTTCTAATGTTTAACGTGTTGTGTAAGTCCAGAATAATACTAGAAATTTAGAAATTTTTAGTGTGCTTAAATGTAATTTCCAGTAAATGTTCTTACATAAATTGTCATCATTTGTATTTTATGAAGATTTTTTTTTTAAATTCTTAAATTGAAACTTAAATTCTTAAATTAGCTTTTATCAATTTATTTGTCACCTAATGAACAAATAAACAGGAAAATTCATAAATAATTTGCAGAAAGTAAAATTCTTGGATTGCGCACTAAATTTGCAGAAAGTAAAATTCACGGATTACGCATTAAATTTGTAGAAAGTAAAATTCACGGATTACGGATTAAGTGCATGTTAGAAGTCTTCACCTTTCCGGTCTTGGATCGCGGTTCGATTCTCCCTGTTAAAGACTAGGAGTCTGATAGAATTAAACTTTTTTGGTCGTTTGTTGTGATTTGAAATCCACTATAATTTAATGTCCTCGCCGGTTCCTAAGAAATCCACGTGCAGTTGGAGAGCATGGTACGGAGATTGTGCTATCACTGCGACAAGCTTTTCTCCAATCTGAATTGAGCTAATCTGGTGCTCTCATATGCCAAGATTGTCTTTGGATCATCGCTAATGATGATGATAACCGTCAACAATTGCCCATTATTGTTGCTCCAGCGCAAACATTGTTGTTTTTAAGTTTATGTTTAAAAAATAATTTCAATCTATAAATATTTTATTAAATCGTAATTTCTTTTACTTTGTTTAGTTACGCTTTTTTGTATTGTAATTCCTTAATTCCTTGAATATGTATATATATATAACAAGATTAACCATATAAATGATCTGATTTATTCATATCCGGAAGCCAAGTATTCAGATTTTAAAAATTATAATAATAGAAAAATATGTTAAATAACAGTTTTTTTTTTTCTTAAAATTTATCTGAATAAAATTTAAGCCTGATGAATTTATTAGTCATCGATAAGGATTGTAATAATAAGATGTAAATTGTTTTAATATAGTTTTACTCACAAACTTTTATAGTTCAACTGCAAACATAAATTTTTTATATTGAAGACAGGAAATTCTAGCAAAGAAAGGAAATTCTTTTATTAATGGTTACAGCTGTTGAAAGTTGAATAAGAGGATAGGCAATTTGCAATTAATATATATCTTCTTGGTAACGTTAAATATAAATAAAAATTTATCATCAATACTTCTACTTTCTGCCCTACGGATAAGTTATACGTAATTGGAAAATTATTTAAAAAGTTTAATATAAGTTTAACAATAGCCTTTTAATAGTTTATAAAAGTTTAAATAAAGTAATTTGATAGTTTATTAAAATTTAATTAAAATTCACTTTTTGTTTTTCGTAAAACCTGCTTATTTTTTTTTTTTAGTTTTATACATTAATGTTATGTTGTATGTGCTCAAAAAAAACTTTAACTAGAAAGTCAAGAATTAAAAAAAATCACAAATGTGATTTTTTTTTAAATATTATTTTTTTAATGAAATACTATTCGATTTTCAATAAAATTGATTAATTTAACTATTGTATTGCTCTTTTTTGGTTATTTGATTAAAAAACGCTAAGGATAACGTTAACCAAAGATATGTTGCGTAGTTTTAAATATATATATATATATTAGAAACCTGTTTTATGTATCAATCAAACAATAGAAAAGACATTGAGTTTCCTAATTTGAAAGGAAAATTTAGGTTGCTTTAATCTGACTCAAAAAGTCAAAACTACTAAAAGCGCAAAACTTGGCCAAAACTACCAGAATATAGTAAAATTCACCACGTTTATGAATCTATGAGAACATCAATGATCTCGGTAGTTACTGAATCATTTTCGTAATAATTCTGGTAAAATTAACAATAAATTATGGTTTTATAATTTGCAATAAAATTCCTCAAATTGCTTGAAATTTGGTATTTTTATTATGATACCTTATTAGTATTATGATAAAAGGCGTAAAAACCATTGATTCGAATGAATTTACTTTGCAGTTTTTGTAATTTTTACTAAATGTGAGTTATTAAGAACTAAAATTTTGAAAACAAAAATTGCCGTTAAATTTTTGTTTTTCATATGTTAGGAAAAATTACCAAATGAACAGTTTATATATTTTGGCGGTACTATATTGGTATTATATGTTTGGTATTATGTATTATATATTTGGCGGTATTATATATTTGGACTGTACCATATATTTTGGCTTTTATTACAAGATTTTTTTTTCCTTTTTTTTCCAAAGATGTTACAACCATAGAGAATAGTAGTTTTACCGAAATTATTTTTCCGTGTCGGAATGTTAAGATACAGTGAATACTCAAATTGAAAAAAAAAGAGCCATTAAAATTTATATATTAAAAAAGCCTCGAGCACCATATGCCGAAAAACGTGAATTTCAGTTGATTGATTTACACATGATGAACAATATTTGTTTTGTTTTTTTCATATCTCTCTCTCTCTCTCTCTCTCTCTCTCTCTCTCTCTCTCTCGTATGCCTGTTAAGGCAGAGGGTTACGATTCTTCTTTTTTCCAGTGGCGCCATCTCTGGCCAAGAATTTGACCTCTGCCACATCCATACGTCACTCCCGTTTATAGGGCGGACCCATTCATACATCCATTCATCCACAGATCGTAATGTTGTCCTGAATCAGAGAACGATCATCAATCTCCAATTCAGTATCCCCAGAGGTATTGATTTGTTATGGGAACATGGATTACTTTGCTACTCGACAGATTTAACGTGGACCAGTCACCGTTTTACTACACGGGGAGTCTTCGGCCGGCGTGGTTCGAACCCACGAACTCTCGCACATGGGCCCAGTGCCCTACCGACCAGGCTATCCCGGCCCATTTTTTTCATATGCCTAGCATATTGCATGATAAAATCATGCGTACAATCCTTGGCAATAATGAAAACATGCACACAATCCATAACTTAATAAAACCATGTTAAAAGTTACAGGCTGATTGTTTAAAAACAATTTTTTGTAGCTTTCCACTGCCCTTGTTAAGTACCCTTATTTCACGCTTTAACGCAACTCGAAGAAAAATTTTATGAAAAGCCAGTATTCTAAAGACAATTTTTTTTCCTTAAAAAATCACACAAAGAGTTTGAAAAATATTTATAATGAGAAACAAAATATATTACTGATACATTTTTAAATTAAAGTAGTTAGTTTTAGCGTCCTGTCTTATCCCTTTGCACTCCGTGCTCTATCAACGGGATAAAAAATGGACACAATCACTAAAAGAATACAAGTCAAAACTTGCTGTTTGCACTCATACCATATAATATATGAAAGCCACAAATAAAGTGCTCACTGGACATTAAGATGTAAAAATTTTAAGAATTATATTGTTAGGTAATTTAAAGGTGATATTAGTGCCTCTTAGTAGCTCTTACTAGTCGTAGTAGCTATTAGAGTGCAAAGGGTAAATACCTATATTTTAAATCACCTAATGAGACTCTGCGATATCGCTGTTTGATCCTGTATTGTGTCTATTGTCAAACTGAAAATAGCACTATTTACAATTTAACAATCCGTTTTAAAAAACTTTTAATATATGTATATAAAAGGTACTAAAAATAGGTTTAGTTTTATTTTCATTTTTTTTTCGCTGACTAATTAAAAAATTTCTAAATCTCTGATACCCTTAAGTTACGCTTTCACGCAACTTGAAGAAAAATTTTGTTATGAAAAATCAATTACCCAAGAATCATTTTTTTTTCTCTGATGAAGACTAACAGAAATAATTTAAAAAATAATAATAATGAATAAAAAAACACAAATATAAGTATGATATTTTTAAAATCAGAAAAGTTCGTTTTAAAGTTTTGTTTGAATATCTTAATTTTAATTCATCGAATAAAAATGTATGGCAATAAAAAAATAGCTTCACTTTTTATTTGTTTCATTTACTTATTAAGAAATTGTAATACCTTCGGTACCTTTAGGATACTCTTTAGCGTAACTCGAAGAAAAATATTGTTATGAAAAACCTGTAATCTAAGGATCATTTTATTTTCTGAATAACACTCATAAGAAGAATTTAAAAAATAATTGTAAAAAAATAAGATATTTTTTAAAAAGTTAGTTTCAGAGTTCGATTTTAATATCTTAATTTTATTTCGTCTAACGATATTCGTCCCGCAGTAGACTGATCGCAAAAAGATAGCTCAAAGTAGAACACCGAAGTCAATACTTACTGGCTGTGGTCAGTGAGTGGGTGGGTGGCCGCTTCGATGAGGGTGTGCGGTATCTATCCTCGTTGAACTGATGTGCCGTAAACTGCTCGACTCCCCACGCATGTTATCAGGCTACCTAAGCAGGGAAGCCATCCCCTCTGCAGACGATCAAAATTGCGATGGCATATCTTTGAATCATCCTCAGGGATATTTCCAAAACCGCCACCAATTGCCCATTGGTGACGTCACCAATAGCCCATTGTCAGCTCTAGTGTGAAGTAAATAAAGTACTTACCTACCTAACAAGATTCAGCTCGTCGTGCCGTTTGATAGAATTTTTTGTCCTCTGCAAAACTAAAAATAACATATTTCTTAACATACCTTTCAATCCAAATAAATTTTAACCATACTGAAATTTATAAATAATGGTAAAAAAAAATAGCTCAAAAATTATTTTTAATCATTCATAAATATGTAACAAATGACACTAAAATATAGAATCATCTTTTTTTTTAATTTACATGTAAAAAATTTCTTAAATCTCTGGTACCCTTAAATCACGTTTTCACGAAACTTGAGGAAAATACTGTTGTGAAAAACCAGTAATCAAAGGATAATTTTCTTCTGAAGAACACTCACAAAAATAATTTTAATAAAAATAATAATGAAGAATGTAAATATTATCACGATATTTTCAAAATCAAAAAAGTTAGTTCAAGAGTTCTATTTTAATATCAAAATTTTATTTCGTCTAACGAGCTTCTGCGTGTCTTGCCTTTTAATAATGTTTTTTGTCCTCCGCTAAACTGAAAAATATTTCTTATCATACCTTCCACTTCAAATCATTGTTAATCATACATGAATATATAATTAATGGTAATAAAAAACAGCTTAACTTTTTATCCGTTTCATTTACTTATAAAAAAAAATTATATCTCTACCCTTAAGACTAACCTTCGAGCAGCTTGAAGAAAAATGCTGTTATGAAAAACCAATATTCTAAGGATCCTTTTTTTCATAAAAAATACTCACACAAAGAATATTTTTTTTAAAAAAATAATATTAATAAAGATATTGATCCGATTATTCTATTCTCTTAAAGTTCCTCTTAACTCAAAAGACCACTGGCAAGAGCTCTAAATGAATTCTTGTTATAGATGATTTATCACTAGAATCTTAACCATTGACTCGGCATTCAAGAGCTATTACCTCCTTTCTAAGCGTAATGACGGTAATTTCAAGGGGAAGGGGACGTTAGAAGACAATGAGTAAATTGTATTTCAAGCGCATTTCTTTCGAAATATACTCTAATTACCTCTAAGTGCATAAAACTTTTATTCTGCGCTTTAAAGGTTATTTTAAGACCAGGACATTTTAATCCTGGAGACTCATTAGCATCAAAGTTGATACTAATATGTACACGAAAATGTTAAATATTTATTTAACGTTTTTATTGTCATTAAATTGCTTATTTTTTAACCACTAACTGTCATCTTTCTGATCAAGATTAATTAAACGGGAGTCTCCTCTTATATCGAATAGATTAATTAATTACACTTGATTTTTATTTAATTTTTTAAATCGAAATTGTGTAAAAAGGGTTTCTTTTTTGTTAAAATTTCCTACAGCATTTGTCAATCATTTTGACCACTCAAATTTTTTGATTCTCAATTATTCTAACACGTCAAGAGTATTATTAATTTTTCCTTTGAAGAACGTTTAAAGATGATAAATTTAAATGGAACCCAACATTCATCTTCCCCTAGTCTTGATCAGCAGCAGTTGCTTTTATATTATCTGAAAAAAAGTAGGCAATTCTATGGAAATGGAGCATTTGTATTGCATGGGAGTTTATATATCACGTTCATCTAAATATTTTATTCAAAGAATGTTTTAAACATTTTTATTTGGATAAATCTGAGCACTACCTCAAAATCCACACACAAATTATACATTATATACAAGAGCTATAAACAAAAACCACTAATCGTCATTCTATTTAAACTGCAAGACCAATGCTACGATGTGAGATGATCAAAGATTTTTCTTGACTGTTACAGTATCACGATATGTAACAAATTCACCTGATATGTTTGAGAATATGTGCTATTCTATGCAGCCCCATATAATCCGTGTCTCCAATTGGCTAAAAAAGTTTTAAGCTAATTCTTCAGCAGTGTCTATCATTAATTTGTAACATACAGGGTTGGACAAAAATGTGGAAACAATTCTATATTAACTGAATGGAAACAATTTTTATAGTAGCAGCATCATATGTTCTGGAAGATTTCACACACACGCACGCACGTACACACACACACACACACACACACACTTAAATTTCACTCCTGTATATTTTAAATGTACATTCGTACATTTAAAATATATTTCAAAACACATTTTAAAATATATTACAAAAAGTCGCCATTATGGTAAGTATATTAGAATTTTGAAGCCAATAAATATCAGTCTATAATAAAAATTACATTTTTAGAAAAAAAGTTCAATTCACTCCTATTTCCCATTATCTTTAATTTAGTAGATTTAAGAGAAAATATGTGTTTAACATAATATATTTAAGTGCTGTCTTCAATAGAGGCAAATTGTTAGAGAAGATAGGGAATATAGTTCCAATTCACTAAATACAAAAAAATTACTGTGGTACTATGTCTTTTATAATCGTCTTTCCAGTTATTATATCATAATTCCAAAGTCAAATATACGTCTGTAATATAAAAATAATAAAAATAATATTCTTCTTTTTTAAAAAAAGAAACTAATTCTAGTTACTTCAATTATCTTCAATAGTGTAGATTTATAAGAAGATAACTTAATATATTCTTTAAAACACGACATGCTCGTTAATAATTCCTTTCCTAAGCACGAAATTTCAAATTTCAAATTTTAAAATTTAAGATAAAGTCTTTCACGCAAAAATTAACTCTGTATAGCAAGGAGGATGATTGTGCTATATCTTAATGATATGAGTTACCAATTTAGAAAAGTTTAATAACTTTTCCTTTCTAAGCTGCATAGAGAATAAACATTTTATATTTTCTTGATAAAATTCTTTTTTAGCTGTCTTCAATGAAGTTAAGCTATAGGCAAAATAAATAGTGGTAAAAAAGAGTTAAATCTGTGCTATGTATTAAAAAGTTAAGCTACGTAAAACATGCTTTATAAATATAGCTATACACGTTGTGTAGCGTTATTCATAGTGAAAAAAGTTTTGATTCTCTATAAAAATTAAGTATTTTATTACATTGTTTGAAACAACATTACATCAGTTTTTCTTGCGCACTTTTATCCTACTGCTTACGTATTTTAAAATCGTCTTTTTTAATATTCTATAATATTTCTTTAAGTAAAAACACACATGTTTTTAATAGGAAAATTAAAAGAGAGAATTATCTTCACAATTATCTTCAACTGAGAAAAATTATCAAAAAATAACTTAAATAACTTTGAAATGAGGCTCCTTTTACGAGCACAAAATTTTTTATTTAAAATTTAAAATTGTTTCTGGTTTCAAAAAATAACTTAATGTAGCAAAGACTATAAATGTAATGCGTCTCATTGATATGAATTTACAAATTGAAAATGCTCAATACGAGCTTTTATATCCATATATTTTTTTGTTTGAATTTTTTATTAGTTTTGTCTTCCACGAATGGGAGTTTTACGGAAAAATAGTAAGTAAACAAGTGAAGAAAAGGCTAATTTTGTACTATATATGAACAAAGCTAAATAACTGAAAATGTGATATGTGAAAAAATCTGAACAACGATATGCGACATTATTTGTGTCCTTTTCATGCTTTATTCACAAAGAAAAAGTTTTTTTATTCCCTATAAAAATAAAGTGTTTTATCTCATCGCTTGACTCAGCATTTCATCATATTTATATGTCTAAAATTGCATTCTTTAAAAACATTTTTTCGCTAATTTTTATTTAAAATTTAAAATGCACGTGTATATAGTAATAAGAATAATAACTTTTTAAAGAAAAATTAATGAATTCACCTAACCTAATTATCAACCAATGAGTAAATTAACTCTTTCGCGCCGACTGTCACAAATACGTGCCAGCATAAAACAGTATCAACCAGGGTAAAAAGATAAAACTGGTAATCAAAGTAATTCTTTAGCAGTTTATTAGTGGGCGGAGTTATAATTGTTTGATTTATTTAATTCACCATTACTTTCTTCAAAATAAATCTATTTAGTTATACTTTGAATTATCATAGATTATATATATGATTAAACTAACAATAATTAAAGTAAAAGCAGAGTAAGTCTGACAAATTAGAAACGACTACATTTAAGTTACCGTTTTTTATTTAATTACATCCGAATTCTGATATTGTACGAATGCTTTTCTGAATCACCCGTCCCCAAGGGGTTAATAAAAAGATTACTAAATATGTGCTTTGAAACTAAGTATTTTCTTCAACAACTCCAAAATTTGTAATTTTAAAATTTATGATTAGATCTGTTTTCGAAATGTAACTCAGTATAGCAATGCTTACAAATGTGGTGTTTCTCAATGATATGAATTTCCAATTTAAAGACGTTTAATACCGTTTCCTTTCTTGGCTGCATAGAGAATAAGTGCTTATTTTCCTTGTCTAAATTCTTTTACCACTAGCTTCAACGAAACTAGAGTTTTCGTTGCTAGGCAACGCTCAAGACTTCCTCTCTACTTTGAAATAGAAAGGTAAGGCGCCTGTGATTCATTCTCTCTATATACCTACTTACTGTCAGATTTCTTCCCCAGAAGTTTCTAACACTTGAGCATGCGAATTTTGATTTCTGTATTATACTCCTGTTCAAATGTTGAACGTTTGCTCAGATGCGAAATAGGAATTTTATGACGACATGTCGTTTTATTTTGTTCTTGAACGAATATTGTCTGTTTTGCCTGGGGTCGCATTTATGTAGAAGGTATTCTGTATTTTTCGAGTGAATATTAGTTCGCACAGCTTTTCCATCTCAAGTTATGTTTGCTTCCGATTTGTATTTCTCAGCGAACGATGGACAGATTGGAATTCAATTCAAAAGGAATGTGACAATTTTTAACTTTCAGAAAAGTGAGGGTGTAATGATTTAATGACGGTACATAAAGACGGAGTGTATGTAAACATTTTTCAAAATAAAAGCATGGTAGGTAATCAAGAAATAAAGTTTCAAATATAAAATGTATGCAAGGGGAATATATATAATTTTTAAGATTGAATTCTATCTACAACCAGCAGAACAGAATAGAGAATAAAGCAAACTATAAAGAAATACAGATAGCTGTTCGATATCGGTTTGTAGTTTTTTCGGAATAGAATTCAACTTGATCCATCAATTATACCGTTAGTTTCAAATTTAAATACCGACAGTAATTTTAAAAAAATATTTATAAATTGTTGTTTAGTAATTTTAAATGCGACTGAATTTCACTAAAATGAAATACGAAATAGATTTAGAAGAAGAATAAAAGAAATAGTTTTAAAAGAATGTGACCAGATTTAATGGTTGAATAACTGTAGCGTGATAATTACAGTAATGCGACAACTGGAAGTTAATGAATTATCGTAGTTAATTTATGAGTTAAATTAAAAATGAGAAATAAATTTGTAAATATTATTTTTTCCTGTTGTACAGGTATACATTCAGTATTTCCTTTTATATTGCTTATGGTTTCTAATGTGCTAAACAACAATCTCTTGTACCTGTAATTGTCTCTTCTGTATATCTGCTTACTGGCAAGATTTCTTTAACAGGAGTTTCTAACACTTGAGCTTACGAATTTTGATTTCTCTGTTTTACTCCAGTTCAAATGCTGAACGTTGCTCAGATGCGACAGAGGAATTTTATGACGACATGTCTTTTCATTTTGTTCTTGAACGAATATTGTCTGTTTTGAAGGGGTTGCATTCATGTAAAAGGTTTTCTGTATTTTTCGAGTGAATATTGGTTCACACAGCCTTCCATTTCAAGTTATGCTTGCTTCCGATTTGTATTTCTCCACGAATGATTAAAATTTAATCAAAAGGAATATAAAAATTTTTAACTTTTAGAAAAGTGGTAGTGTAATGATTTAATGAGAGTACATAAGGACGGAGTGAATGTAAATAGTTTTAAAAGTAAATATGGAAAGTAATAAAAAATAAATTTGTAAATATAAAATTCGTGTAAAAGGAATATCTTAGCAATGAAATAGAATAGAATGAAAATAACGTAAAGAAAAAGAAATGAGAAATGCGGTTTGGCATCGGTATGTAGTTACTCTGTCGAATAGAATTAAAATTGACCCACAAATTTAAGGATTAATTTAGAATTTCAATTAAAATGGTTATTAATAAATTTAATGCTTGTTGAAAAGTGTTGTTTTGTAAGTTTGAATGCAATTAAATTTTATTAAAATGAAATATATTAAAGGCTTTATAGAAATGTGACCAGATCTAGCTGCCCAATAACTATAGTGTGATTAATACATTGAAGCGACATTTGGAAGTTACTGAACTATCGTGAATAATTTATGAGTTAAATTAAAAATGCATTACACACTTGAAAACATTTTTTTATTATACAGATATGCATTTAGAATTCACCTTTTATAATTTTCATGATTTCTGATTTCTGAAAGACAATCACTTGCACCTATAACTCACTCTCTTCTATATACATGTTTACTGTCAAGATTTCTTTCTCCGAAGTTTCTGACAATTGGGGATGCAAATTCTGAATTATGCATTATACCCTAGTTCAAATATTGAATTGTTGAAGATTCGTATATTAATTGCCAGCAGAAATTAGACCAAGGACCTCCGGATTCACAGCAGGATGATCTAATCAACATAGTTATACAGCCTTATCCACAGAGAGTTATCCTATTTCTGGCCTAGAGGCCTTTGGTTCGAATCCTACCTTCCTCTCACACATTTTTCCATCCACATCAAACGACTATGAATTTGTTTTGCGTATGATGTGAGACTGATGCATTTTTCTCAAAAGGATTAGATAATGTTTTGATTTTGAACACATGGGGTTTTCAAATTCGACTATTATAATTTAATTTGGTGCTATATTGACACGTTTATGCTCAATGTTGGGAAAGCCTTTTTTACAGAGGGCATTAATTTTTGAATAGTATTAGAATTTTTCCATACAAAAACGGTTCTTATAAATTTATAGATCTTTAGCAACAATTCCTACAATTGAAATCTTTCGAATCAGCTTCCGTACCTCATTGTCATGTAGGCTGCAAAGGCTGCTTTAAAAGCAAACTGAATTTGAACGTTATCTGATTTTTACTAATTATAGAATAACCGACCCAAAAAAGGGATAAAAAGAAAAATTAAATCAATAAAATTTGAAGTTTATACGACGAATTAACAAAATAACTCTGGTAGAAAATGTCTATGTCAAACTGGTAAAAGCTTTCCAGGGCTAATTTGCAAAATTAGTTTTTAAACTACTCCATGTATGTGGCTGTCATTTTAAGAGGAAAATTGAATCTCAGATCTAGAAACCTTAATAAAATTGGTGGTTTTCATGAATTCATAAAAAGAAAAAGGCTTAAAAAAGAAAAAAAAAAACAATTATTGCAACAAGTTAAAGCGACCGAATTTTCACTCCCAAAGTTTGTAGTTCTAGTTCAAAATTTTTGCGGCAGATGGTGATTTAAACAAAACTTGCTAGATGCAAACTATTTAGTTTTATTAAATATATTTTCTGCTTTATGAGAATTGTTTCATGTAATTTTTTGAATATGTCTCAATAATTAGGATCAAAATATTCATTAAATGATGTTCGCATATTTCATTATGTATGTCAAAGCACAATAAATTTGCAAATTTTAGAATTAAAAAATTTAATAATTAGAGATAAGAAATATTCGATAAAATCCTAATCTAAATAATAAATCAGTAAATTTCTTGCAAAAAAGAAACAAAAAGTGGGATTTATAATTTTATGAACACATTAAAGAGTGGCGATTCTCAAGCAAGAAAAAAGGATTTACCAAGTGGCCTTTTACTATGCTTAACTCTTCCACGCAAGTGGGACACCAGTGTCCCTTTATATATTTTTATGTCTCTTTAATTACAAGCAAAACTATATTTTGGTATTTTTAATTATTAAAAACAGCCCATATTTAGGTGGCTTCAATTTCATCCTCTGACTTAAAAAGTTATAACGATTCATTTAATTCTTGCTCGCTGTAAAAAGTGTGCCTTAAGATTTCGCATTCTGACTTTGGAAAAAATGTCTTTATGTCCAAAAATCTAGGTTTCTTAATGCTAAGCTTCTAATATTCATTTTCCATCAATTAAATGCTTTATATTTCTTTCTTTTTTCAAGTTTTAAGTAATTATTTTAATTATATGCCACTAGATAATACATTTAGATTCTCGTCAAAACATCTTATTCTAAGTTGGAATACCTTTATCCCAAGATAGAGGTTTAAGCAATTTATAATTTGTTAGAAATCGAACTAAGTTGAAACATTTTAAGAGTATATAGCTCTTAATCCTCTTATTTGTGGTTAGTGGCTTAATTTACCGTTTACATAAGAGGTTTAAAAGGATTTTATTGAGAAGTAACAGAGATTCATCATTTAATTTATACAACTAGGCTATCAATTTAAAAGTATTTAAAATTTTATTCGCTGTGCCATTGATAATTATTTTTACCCATTAGGTGCTAAAGTTATTGATAGTAACGTTCTTTGACAAATTAAAAATAATTATTACCCAATTTATGTTTAAATACCACAAGATATTAAAGTTTTAGCTTTAACTCTTTTTAAATCGCTTGGCAATAAAACTTCCTGATTTGTTTTTTATTAAAACAGAAAAGCAATTACTCAATCATTTATTTAGATTTCATATTGGAAAATTGAAGCAGGCCTGTCCACTATGGTAAAAAACGAACTTTCAGCAATAATAACGTTTACTACGCTGGTTGCTTTTTTTTTAAATTTTTAAAATTTATTTTAGGGCCAGGTTAGCATGGTTGGTAAGGAGTAAGAACCACGATCAAGAGGTCGTGGGTTTGTTCCCCGCCAGCCGAAGACCTTCTGTCTTGTAAATGGTGATTGGTACACATTAATTCCTTCGGTTACAAAACCATCCATGTTTTTATAAAAATGCATACCTCTGGAGGAACTGAATTGGAGACTCTGGCTTGGGTCAAAATTAAAATCTGTGGTTGAATTAATAGAAGAAGTAGATACTTAAGGTCCCCCCTTCGAACCACTAAGAATGAGTTCTAAAATGTGAAGATACTATCAATGGATCAAAAGTTATTCAGGGTGGTCCAAATTTTTTTCGATGCAGTGAACAATAAAACATAAACTTAGCTACCACAAGAGGAAATTTTCCCTAAAACTGTAGAAAGTTGGCAGCCTATATTTTAATTGATATTCTATGACTAAAAAATTTTTGCACTTTGAAGTATCATTTAATTGAAGTTTGCATAAAATATATCCTTTGAACTATAAAAATATTTGTAGCTCTTAATAAAAAGTGACTTAAATTACTTTCAAATGAAAAAAATAAAAACTTGAAACATACCGAATGATTATCACGTCATGGTTCACAGTGCCAAAATTAAACATTACCGAATGATCATCACGACATGGTTTGCAGTGTCAAAACTAAATGACTCAAAATGCATTTAAATCGTAAGGAATTCCGGGTAAATTACGGTATAAAGTATCGACTTTTCAGGTGAATCATCCATAAAATCCATTTTGCCGAAAGATCCGTTTTTATCGTAAAATCCATTTTTAATGTAAAATAGCATACCATAATTTTTTAATTGCCGACCAGGTGGCCGAGTGGTTAGCGTGTCTGACTGCGGAGCCATTGGTCGCGGGTTCGAATCCTGCTCAGGGCATGGATGTTTATCTCTCTCTGTGTGTTCTATGTCCTTTCCTCTTCGTGTGAATGTGTGAATGTGACCCGCCCTATAAATGGGTTTGTGGTTGTATGACGTGGGCGACAGGTGCCCATTGGGTAACGAGAAGAAAATAGCAGCTCTGGCATATCTGTGGCCAATGGGACAATCCTCAAGTGCCCGCCATTTAAAAAAAATAATAATTAATTAATATTTATCTAATTAATGTGGTTCAGTGCTTTTACGGTAATTATTATTGTAAAAATTATTATATATAAAATTTATATCATATGTTTCGGTGAAATTGAATTTTAAGATAAGAAGTACCAGTACCCTGAATGCCGGCACTTTTTGCCGTACTTTGATCCTTAATTTTTTACATTGTATATTACGTTATTTAGGCTTATTTATGATCTCGTTATGTAGCCATAGCATTGAAATTATTTAACTAAATAACACCACAACTAATTGTACTTGGCACTTAAATGTTTGTGCTAAAACTTAAATCTCAAAATAAAACAGTTTTACTGAAATATGTGTTTTAAAAATATCTAGTTTCAGTACCGTCCACACAATACAATGATTTATATAGAATTAATTAAAAGTTGAAGCATTGAAAAATCAAAAGTTGAAGCATAAAAGTTGAGAAGTCCATAACATTTAACTCATAATGAAATTAAATATAAACAGTTTGTGACAATTTATTATGTAAGGAAATTTCATTATAGTACTTACTTTTGTTTTAATTTTAACTAATAATGTATATCATATAAGGCATCTCTAACAAATAGCATACTAAATATCGACAATTCTATAAATTTCTTCCAAAACATTTTCTTAAATTCTGAGAAAAACATAGAATAGTTACATTACTTCGTTTCATCTATTTCTGGCACGTTAATTCTGCTGTACGGAATTCTTAACTCATAATGAAATTAAATATAAACAGTTTGTGACAATTATTTTGTAAGGAAATTTAATTATAGTACTTACTTTTATTTTAATTTTATTGACCAATAATGTATATCATATAAGGCATCTCTAACAAATAGCATACTAAATATCGACAATTCTATAAATTTCTTCCAAAACATTTTCTTAATTTCTGAGAAAAACATAAAATAGTGACATTACTTCGTTTCATCTATTTGTGGCACGTTAATTCTGCTGTACGGAATTCTTAACTCATAATGAAATTAAATTTAAACAGTTTGTGACGATCTATTATATAAGGAAATGTAATTATAGTACTTACTTTTGTTTTAATTTTTTTAACTAATAATGTATATAATATAAGGCATCTCTAACAAATAGCTCACTAAATATCGTCAATTCTATAAATTTCTTCCAAAACATTTTCTTAATTTCTGAGAAAAACATAGAATAGTGACATTACTTCGTTTCATCTATTTCTGGCACGTTAATTCTGCGATGCGGAATTTTTATCTTTGCACTGAACCACACAAGAAAGAGCAAATTGGCGAGAAAAACTACGTTTGTCGCCTTTAATTCCGTATACGTATTCCGTAATCATATTTCTTTTATACACGGAGGAATCTGACGACAATATATTTCTAATATTGTAATATTGAGAAAAGATGGAGTACTCTGTATAGATATAATAAAGAAAATATTTTGGCATTCAGCCATGCCTGATGAAAGCATAAGATTACGTGACAAATACATTGTATTTATTCGTTCAAGAATTCTCTGATATTTCTAGTTGTGTTAGAAAAGACACTATAAACTTCATTATGTAGGTATAGAGCACATAAATCAAAAAATAAGATATGTACCTGAGCAATCTTTGTCTATTTTAGCATATAAAATAGATTGCTGAAACTACGCTGCAGGAATTTCTGTGATTCACAAGAAGTGTCTTAGAGGGAATATAGAATAAAAATATGGAGTTATGAAATTTAAGTATCTTTTACTTATTTTTCTATAAAAGTATTGAAATGACATTAAATTTTGCAGTAAACCTAAAATCTTTATTACGTGAATGTCAGGCTTTTCACACACAGGATGATTCAGACACTATAAACTTAATTATGTAGGTACAAAGCACATAAATCAAAAATTAAGATATGTACCTGAGCAATCTTTGCCTATTTTAGCATGCAAAATAGATTGCTAAAACTACGCTCTAGGAATTTTAGTCTTAGATGGAAGATAAAATAAAAATATAGAGATTTATGTACTGTAAGTATCTTTATTTTTCTATAAAGGTAGTGAAATGACATTAAATTTTTCCTAAACTTAAAATTTTCATTACACGTGTGTCAGATTTTTTACATGCAGGATGATTAAGACACTGTAAACTTCATTTTGAAGGAAAAAACACATAAATCAAAAAATAAGATAGGTACCTGAGCAATCTTTGTCCATTTCAGCATATAAAATAAATGGTGAAAGTAAGTAGTATGAATTTCAGTTATTCAAAAGAAGCGTCTTAGAAGGAAAATAAAATAAAAATATGGAGCTTTATGTACTATAAATACCTATTACATATTTTTCTATGAAAGTGACTCGGACTAGGAAAAATAATTTAACGCATTGCTAACAAACTGCCAAGCAAATATTTTTTTTGACCAACAACTAAATATTTTAGTAATATTTTTTAAAGAGGGACTCAAAATTTATGCAAGATTTATATTTTGCACTATTAGTACAATAAAATGTTTTTATAACAAAAAAGAAAAACTATGGAAACCAAATAGTTAAGGATTCAGCGCATTGAAGCAGTCAAGGTCAACGAAGGAAATCTCAATTTTACTTTAAAGTATTATTTTAAGGATTATTAATTATTCCATGATCGCGTTATTTTCCATTTTGGTGGTATTTGCAATTGACCGCCCAGACCATGTGATTTGACACCATTGTACTTTTTTTTTCTTCTGGTAGTAGTTTAAGTCAAAAGCCAAAGTGACACTTAAGTTCCCTCCTTAATTACTTGACATGCTTTTATTATACACTATTCTATACTGTTTACGCTATTTATGTTTAAAAAAACGTGTTTTAATCAAAATTACTTCGTGTATAAAATTTACGGCGCTCTTTCGAATCAAAAATTAATTATTAATTTTCTTTTCTTCTGCTGAAGCCAAAATATTTTTGCAAAATGTGATATTTCCTTATTTTATCAAATCTTTGAGTTTTGTAAACTTCAAATAAGTCCTCTTTCTTGTAAAGTTATAAAAGATTCGGATAAAAGTAACTACTGATATCTCTTGAAGTTCTATCGCGTCTTCTTAAGTCAAGAGTAATCGAATTGAATTTGTTATTCTATCTGTAGATAGGCTTTCGTTCAGTTGCTTGAAAATTCCCATTCTACTACTGAGGATTTAGGCTGATTCCGAGAAAAGTAGTTGCCTTTTGTTCTACCCTGAATTTTTTAGAAGCGGATGAAGTTGATGATAGTTAAAGCTGTTAAAAAGAGAGAGATTAAGCCTTAAAGTCACAATTTTAAGTTATGAGATGGGAAAATTATACGCTTTGGAATTTAGATTAAAGTCAAATGTTTTTAGTTTTAATGATGTTTTCATGAAGCGTTTAACAACAGGAGTTTAAATATGTATATTCAAATAGTTTATGTTATGTTTCATAAAATGTTTGTAGCTTAGCGTCATTATTTCTTTATTTTTACATTTTCTTTTAATTTACTTGACCATAGAAAATAAGTGATCAACATTTTCAAGCTTTTATGTATATATAGCACAATAAAGAAAAGGAGAAAAAGAGAAAACAACGAAAATTAAGTAAAGTATTAAGTTTTACTTACTACGCATAAGCTGAAAGTGTATGGAACTCATAAAACAAGTTAAAAATAATAGATAAAAATTGAAAATTATAAAGATTAATAAAAAAGATTTCTCTAGGGGACGCACAGCGTCGCTTATCTGTTTATCCTTACATCTCAACTCTCTATTTTTAAACGTGATACTTTAAAATCTTAAACATTTTTTTTTGTCCTTTTTAGTTGATATTTTACACCAGTTCTTATATCTATGGAATAAACTACACACTAACTAATTAAAAAAAAATTCTAAAATTTTTAGCTAAACTAAGGTATCAAATTTTATTTTATAGCGTTTTTGTTAAGTGTAATGTAATGTTTGCTGCGGATTGTATAAAATTGTCTATTAAACAAACTATCCCCTTTATTAATATAAGCAAACACATTAGAGCAAAAAAAATTATGATTAACTATAACAAAAGTAGCGTGTCTCGTAAAAAATAGGATTTTTTAAAGATTTCTGAATACTACTCCCCCCCCCCTCTGTGTCGTAAAGGGAAAAAATTTTGGATTTCATTGAATTTGTAAAATGTTTTTATACATGAACATAAATTAAAATTATAAAGTCCGAACTAAAAGAGTCAAAAGATGATTATCAAAGATACTCGGTCATTTTTAAATTGCACTAATAATATCTAATGACGCAATTCATTTTGCATTCTTTAATTTAATATTTTCCTCGAATAATTTCAAAGTATTTTCTGAAAAATAGGTTTATTAATATGTTAATAATATTTACTTTCCAATTAAGTTTTGAGAATTATTAAATTTCATATCCATTAACGAACAATTACACTAAGTAATAACACCCAAGAGAATAGATTGCAATATTTGAATATATTAAGAATCCTGTTTGTTCTAATACTTCTCTGTCTCGAATTTAATACATCAAAAACTTAAGTAGTTTGTAATCACTTTTCCTATATAAATTTTCTCTAATACCTTTAATTGCAGAGCTTTTAAAATTCGGAAACTTTTCAAGAATATTACGCTCTAAGTATAGTAAAACGATATAACATTTTAATGCAAACATAGACATTAAGTACATTCCATTAAACTCAAAGAAGAATCTCTCTCTCTCTGTCTCACTTAACCCTTCTCTTTCTCTTTCTCTCTCTCTCTCTCTCTCTTTCTTTCTCTCTCCCCTAACTAACTATTAATATTTTAATAAATATTTTCAACTGTTGAATTGAAAATAAACTTCTATTTATGTGGCATTACACTAGAAAAAAGTTCCAGTAAAATTACCGTACTATATGGTAATAACATTTCTAGTTTAAAAAAAAAAACATAATTCAGGTTAAAGCTAAAATATACGATATTTATTCAAAATTTATTTGGTAATTTATCCGTTCGTAAAACAACGGTTAACCAGAAATTCTAGTTTTCAAAATTACAGTTCTACAAAAAAACTAAAAAATAAATATCATGAACTCTGAGTAATCATATTAAATTTACCAAATTTTACCACAATTGCCATATTTTGTCGCATATTATAAAGCCAAATTTTATTCTATATTTTACCAAAATCATTAATAAAGCGCTTTGGGTAAAAATTACCGAGCCTTTTGGTGTGCACATAGAACTAGAAACACGGTGATATTTACCATAATCTGGTAGTTTTGACCTTCCTTTTTTCTCAGCGTGCAATGTACTAGTTTTTCATACTATTTGATTGTTAAAATAAGCTCATGAATTCCTTCTTATCTGATGTTGATGCAGAACAAAATGATTTTGGAGTATTATCTGAACCACTGTTATCATTCCTAAAATTACGATAAAATTACCAACAACAGTCTATTCATCCAATTTACCGTAAAGTTTACGATAAAGAGCATTTGTTTACCTTTACGGTTTTAAAACTGTTTAAAACTAGTATGATTACAAAAATCACAATTACAAAACTATACGAATTTTTAACCATTTACATCTAGCATGATTTCAAAACAGTTAAAACAATTCAACTGAATATTAGAGTATGTTGTGGTTGAGTTCTATGAAATGAACCGCGTCTTAATTAGTTTATCTATTTGCTAGTTTTATCTATCATGAAAGATGGGACGATACTTTTCTTGTCTCAAGCAGTTTTATTGTCCGCCATCTATGCGAGAATGAGGGTATCATATTGCAATAGTCCCGGGTCACAAATTGGCGAGATTAAAACACAGGAAACTCCTTACGTGTTGAAACGAATCGAGGAAATATTGGGGTGTCAGCGTTGGGACTCGAAACCCCGTTTCTATCAGTGCACGTGACTTTATTTATTTATTGTTATTCATACTCTGCACATGTGAAGTAAGAGAGATATCACGAAGATACATCCAGGGGTAAGGCAGGATTCAAACCCGCTACCTCCGCGTTTAAAAGCGTTTCTTGTAACGGCGAAATCGATCCATCAGTCAGTCTCACACAGGTTTTTATTAATCTTACAAATTTATGATTTTTTTCCTTAAGATATATCGTTAGCATTTAGAAATTGAACCACAGTGCCTCAAGGGATAGAGCGTCCGCCTCCCCTTGAGGTGAACCTGGTTCGAATCCCATTGACGGATGGTTGATACAAATTCTGCTCCCAGCTTGCACTGAGTCTCAGTGGTAGAGGGATTATGGGTCACAATCCCCTCGCCATCGGGCTATCCAAGGGATGATTTCGTAGTTTTTCTCTCCATGTAACGCAAGTACTATTTAGTTCCTTCTAACGGTCCTCCATGAATTTCTAGTTTGTCTCAATGCTTGATCCAGGAATTTCCTCTTCTTCTGGATTGGGTTTAAATTTATAAGGATACGGAGTTGAATATTGATAATCGTAAACTCAGCTTGAGACAGCTGTTCCACGCCGATTTTTTTTTTAAAAAATTGTAAAATAGTAAATAGTCCCGCAGTGAACTGATCGTTAAGACACGGTTTCCAGCAGATCACCGAAGTCAAGCATCACTGGCTGCGGTCAGTGTGCGGGTGGGTGACCACTTGGATCAGTCTGCGTAGGGACCGAGGGTGTGCAGTGTTGTTCCTCGTTAAACTGTTCTACCCTGCTCGACTTCGCGTGCAGGTCGTCGGGCTACCGAAGCGGGGGTGCCATCCCCTCTGAGGAGGATCAAAATTGTGATGGCATGTCTTCGGATCATCCTCAGGGATGTTTCCCAGCCCATTGTGCATTGTGCAGCTCTAGTGCGACGTAAATGAACAAAATCAAATTTAAGAAAATCTGATTAAGTTTAAAAAAATAAAAAAACATTTAAAGATTCCACGGTACAGCTTTCTAAAAATGATATTTTAAAAAATAGAATGCAGCAGAGTTCACAGAAATTTAAAAATATAAACGTTCGTTTAATTTTTGTTTCCACTTTTTAGATAATTTATTCAGGGTTCGTGTGTAGAAAGAAGTGTCACATTTCAGTTTTCATAGAGGCATTAAAATTTTCAGTTCCTCTTTCCTCATTAGTGATTAGTTAGCTTTTAAGAGAGTTTTTATTTTGTTCTTAGGCATAATATTGATTTGAAACTTCAATTATGTTGACTTTTTAATTTTAATTCTGTTATAAATTTTAAAACTGTGTATTGAATGCGGTAATTGCAGAAAATCCATTAAAAAAACTCTTGATTTTATGCTGAACTTCTTTCTTTTTTAAAAAAAGTCTTATTTCGTATTTTAACTGCCAAATAAAAGCTCAAAAGACGACAGTTATAAATTATTAAAAATAAAAGTAGCATGTATAAAAAATAACTATTTATATTTTTTTCATTTCTGTGTATTTAAGTTTTATTATAAGATCAGAAAATGTTATTTTATTTCAAAAATTATACTATGTTACTACCATTCATTCCAATCTAAAGATTCAATCAGAACCTTACTTGAAATAATTCATTTTAACAGTTACTAAATAACTTCCAAAAAGACTATTTAATCAATTTCTGACTTTAACAGATAAGGAAAATGTTCATCCTATATGCTTTATTTCAATAATTGAATCCAAAATCTATTCATTTCTCCAAATATTAATGATCGAGTATTCATTATTCCAAATACAAGAAACATAAATTAACCATTCATTTCAAATTCTGAAAGTTCGAGTTACAACATCATTAGACGAACAAAAACTTTTTATTTTCTCTTTTTATTCAGAGTTCAACGTTTCAATACATATGCGAAAGATGTTTTTAAATTACGTTGTTTCTAACATTAGGACAATAAGTAAATTTATTTGTTTATTGTATAAAAGAAAACGCGAATGTAACTTAAGCTTAGATCGGAATCATGTACTTCAATAATTTTCATTTATGAGATTTTTATTTTTTCGTACTTTTCTTTTTAATTTACTATTATTATTATTTTTAGACAGAAAAAATGAGAACGACGTTTATGGTAGACCATTGAATAAGAAAGAAAAATATATTACAAGTGAATGGCGTTTTCTTTAATTCTTTTTTCACTTTTAGCTTAAGAATAAATATACTCTGTGTATTTATCCTGTTTCATTTTCCAGCATAAATTTTAGTTTTGTTTTTATTCAGATCAAGGAGAAAAAAAATAAATTCAATATACATTTCAATAAAAGTTTCTGTTTATACAAAGACTCTTTTAATTGAATTCTCACCTTGTATGTTAGTTTCTTTGCACAAAATACGATTTCTGCTTAAATCATTATTTCCTTTCTGTTGAAATCATACTTAAAAACCAATCTTTATCAGCAATCGATACTAATTAATATTTTTTTTTATATTTTATAATCTTTTCATATTTTATAATCTGAGGAGGAAATTTATATTTTTTAATATTATTCGCTGAACAGCCAACCCAAGTTTTGAATTTACGACTACTAATGTTTAATTTTGTAATCTTGTAATTTTGAGCCCAATCCAGAAGACAAGGAATTTTCTAGTCCAAGTATAGGGTGAAATTTGCCTTCGTAGATGACGTTTTGATAAAGCTAACCAGCATTTGCGTTACATAGAAGGGAAAACCACAAAATCCTCACACGGTTAGCCTGATGGGAAAGGGACTCTTACCCATGATCCGTCTATCACTGAGGATATTTTATTTTTGCACTGCGATCAGTACGAGTCAGATGTGGAATTCGTATCGACCTGTCATCGTTGGGATTCGAACCCGGTGCACCTCATTAGAAGGCGAATGCTCTATCCCCTGAGCCACCATGGCTCATATTTCTTAAATTAGAAAAACTAAAGATAGACGCTAAAAAATACACTTTAAAAAACACATGCTAATTTTACAGAAGAAAACTGTTAGTTGGGGTACCAATATAAAACCGTTTATTTCACAGAAAAATACTGTTATTTTAACAAACAAACTATGTTATTAAAGCAAAACAAAATCTTTATATTAACTCCTTGCCTCTGTCACCCTATATCAGCATTGAGATCAATGCCAGCCGTTTTGTTACCTGAGCCACTGCAGATTATGAAGAAAAATCTTAAACTGATTTTATCGTAAAAATCTTACTTATTGAAATCATATTTAAGAGTAAATACTTTTAAAACAATATTTGCCCACCCATATAAAAACTGGCAATGTAGCTTACCGAAAAATAATATGTAAAGACAGGTAACAGGTATATAGATCTCTGATCCAAATGTAAAAGATATCTATTCAAGTAGAGTATAACTTGAACAATGAAGTCGAATCGATATTCGATGTCTTTATCCGATGCTTAAAACCATAAAATAATTTTTGAAAAGTAAGATAAAACATAAAAAATAATCATATAATACTTTGAAAAAGTATAAAGTTATTTAATGATTAGCAAAACTACATGGCAAAAACTAGTATTTGAATTGACGGTTTTTATCCGTTTTCTGCTAAGTGTGAAAAGCGGAGAAAAACTTTTTTGTGAGAAGCAACTTTAAGTCGTATAATATACGGAACAATTTGTAAATAAACAGGAATTTTTGCATCGCTCTAAACGATAAAAAAAAAATAGCAAAATGTGTATTTACCCTTAAACAATATTCTTCTGTAAAAACAAAATTTTTCTGTTGAATGTACAGTTATTTGTACAGTATGTAAATATAAAATCAATATGAAATATAAAGCTTCAAAAACTGTCTTTCCCTGTGTAATTGTAAATTAAGAGTTTCATTTAATTCATTCACTAATATATTCCAGAAGTAAGAGAGATAATAGAAATAAATATTTAATGTAATACAAGTGTTTTTTAACTGAGATCTAAAATTCAAAAGAATAATTTTAAAAAAAATCCTAAAAAAATTTCGCTTTTCGGTTTCATTTCCAATCTTAGTTACTGATCTAAAAAAAAATTATATTTAAAACTGTGTCAACAAAAACTGTGTTTCCTAAATAGTAGGAAACAAATATTATATTTAGTTGCAATAAACAACTGAGTGTACTTACAAATTTTAACCTTAAAGCATGTTGAAAACAAATAAAATTAAATATTGACTGAACGTTTATATTTTTTTTAAGAAACTTCATACTAAATTCTGAAAGATTTGTTTTTCAGACAAGGAATAAATAAGAATATGTGCTACAGGAAAGAAATATTTACCCAAAATAAAAGAAAGCCTAGTTCAAATTAATTAATTCATGTTCATTCTTTTCACATACGTCAAAAGAATAAACATTACTTGTTTATTTTTCGCAGAGTTTAAATAATATTTTAGTTTCTTTGGATCAATCGGCTACCATTTTGTACATCCGATAAATAAATATTTTTTTATGAATACACTTTGACGCATAATTAATTAACTTTTTTTTCTAAAATGAATTGCTAATTTAGTTAAACCATGAACAAAAAAGTGATGTAAGTAGATAAAATAAAACAGCAAAACGAGTACTTAATTACTAGATTCTCTTGAACGGAAAATTAAGAATCAAAACCAATTTAAATTTGTAGCATATATAATTTACGTATGTAAAAATACGTAATTTTTGTATTTGATATAATATCTCTTTATAAAATCTCTATACTATGAAAAGATAATATAGTTACTAATCCTGTTCGGCTAATTGATTCATTCCCTCATTATTTATAAATTTCTTTAAATTAATATTTTTATGCCGCTATTTGAGCATTGTTTTATATCATTTTTTATTTTCATGTACATGTTTTAAAATTTAATTTTTATACTTGATAAAATATCTCTTTATAAAATCTATATACTTTGAAATGGTAATATAGTTACCAATTCTGTTCTGCTAATTGATTCATTCCCTCATTATTTTTAAATTTCTTTAAATTAATATTTTTATGCAGCTATTAGAGCATTATTTTATATTTTTTTTTTTATTTTCATGTACATGTTTCGAAATTTCATTTTCGTACTTGATAAAATATCTCTTTATAAAATCATACTTTGAAAAGATAATATAGTTACTAATTCTGTTCTGCTAATTGATTCATTCCCTCATTATTTATAAATTTCTTGAAATTAATATTTTTAGGCAGCTATTTGAGAATTATTTTATAACATTTTTTTTTTATTTTCATGTACATGCTTTAAAATTTCATTTTTGTACTAAATATCTCTTTATAAAATCTATAAACTTTGAATAGATAATATAGTTACTAATCCTGTTCTGCTAATTGATTCATTCCCTCATTATTTATAAATTGCTTTAAATTATTATTTTTATGCAGCTATTTGAGCATTATTTTATAATTTTTTTTTCATTTTCATGTACATGTTTTTAAATTTCATTTTTGTATTTGATAAAATATCTCTTTATAAAATCATCCTTTGAAAAGATAATGTAGTTACTAATTCTGTTCTGCTAATTGTTTCAACCCTCATTATTTATAAATTTGTGTAAATCGATAAAATTATACAGCTATATGAGCATTATTTATAACACTTTTTTCTACACATGTACGTGTTTTAATATTTGTTCTGTAATATTTTACTGTAATATTTACTTAATTAGAGTAATTCAGTGATTTTACGGAAATTATTACCTTAAAAATTACTGTATATCTGAAGTTTTGCTCCATAACATGTTCTTGTAATTATGGATTTTACGGTAAATAGTACTTTTTACAGTAATTTAATCTGGATTTTCTTACCGGGCATAATATTATGCATTTCGCACATTTTTTTCTTTGATTACGTGCTTTATTGAATTTTTACAGTTTTCTATTATCAGGCATCAGGAACAATGCATTTCATCATTAAATTTTAAACTTTCATTAGTTTGAAGGCTAAAACCAAAACTTTAAGAGAAGTTTTCAACCACATGAATGATAAGTGTAATGAAATAAATGGTCCTAAAGTCTGAAGTCAGTATTCCTGTTGTCTGAAGTTTGTATTCCTGTAGTTTGAAGCACAAAAAGGTTGGTGATAAATGTTGGAATCACGTACAGTGTTGGAACAGGTTTCCCAAGTCCTGGAAAAAACTGGAACGTGTGGTAGCAAAACCTGAAATTGGGCTTGGTAGCTAAGTTCAATTTCAAATTTATCCTTCAAATTCCAAGTTCAAAATTTTCAAATTTATCCTTCATTTAAGAATTACAAAATTATCCCTGATATAATTTTGTACCTGTATATTTATATCTCTTAAATTAAAAGCGTTATAGGTAGCCCAAAGCGTCTATAATTTTATCTAACTTTCGCTACCAACTCTACAAACTGAAAAAAAATTACCAGATCGTGGGAGCTCTGTCGAACTTTATATTGATTTGCAACCAAAAAATTAAATAAGGCCATCATATGCTTTACGTTTAGAATTTTATTTATTCGAAACACTTTTCAAATGTTTCAGATACGCTTTACAATGAGAAAAAAAATATTGTCACTACATAAACTGTGTGTGTCAATAATTTTAGTGTGCTTCTGGTTCTATGGAAACACCAAAAATCTCGAATATACGAACGTAAACATGTGCAAACCGGTTTCATCAGCGTAAAAACAATAAAGCTGTATAGTATCGCCTAATAATTAAGATTTTACATAGAATTTTATAGCGCGTCTAATAATTTGGCCAGGACAGTATGTAGATGGCCAAAAGTCAATGATGATACTTCAACTACCACTGAAATATTAGTAATGGCTATCACCGCCATGAAATCTGTACACACAATATATGAATTGATCGACTATTCAACCAAAACATCTGTTCTATGAGATAAAACTTTATGTCATTAATTCATCTGACAGTCACGTGATGCGATAGATTTAGAACAAATTTAAAACTAACTTTTAAAGAGTTTAACTGTCAGATTTTTCTGATGACGGAAAGGAAATTATGGAATCATAAGTCATTCCTTGTCACGAATTCTTCCCTAAGTAAATGTTTTGCCGGTGAACAAAAGTCCTAAAAATGAGTAACACGATTACTTAAAATTCTCTTTTTTTGTTCTGAGTTACTTAAAAACTTAACACATTGCAAGGAATATAATGAATACATAAAAAATACTTTCTCGTTACAAAAGACAGCGACAAATGTAACAAATTGTTCTTTTTTCCCAAAGGATGGTTAACAGCGAATTAGATAATTAGTAACAATTTAAATTCTTTCACATTTCCTACGCTTTTTTTTAAATAAAGTAAGTATTCTTTCGCGTAAGAATAAAGGGTATTTTTTTTTCAGCATAAGGTTATTTATATATTTCTTTTTCTAATATTTTAACGAACAAATGAAAACTATGCATTTTATAGGTATGCGTTTTTTTTTAACATTTTTTTATTTGATGTAATTCTTTGTTTTTAAAAAAGAATATCTTGTCTGAGTTTTTCACACGAAAGATGATTAATTTAATATTGATAACTGCTAGCTGGTTCTGCCTTTAACGTATTCATGGTGGCTTTTATGAAAGAAAAAAGTAAATTAATCATGATAAAATGCAATTAAATGTCATTATTTTTGCTTCTTTTTTGGAAAAAAATGAAATTGAGAATTTAGATGAATAAAAAAGCCAAAAAAACCACGACAAATCTATAATTTTCGTGTTTATTTTATTAGTCGAATTTTCGTGCTTTAAATTTAAAGATTTGTGGCTAATTTTATGCCTTAAACATTTGTTTAAACTTTTTTCGTTTTTGACAAAATCATTTTCAGGTATATACTACGAGTGAAAAGTTCGTCAAAGTGACAAAATAGCTGTCGTCACTTCGTCAAGGAAACGAATTTTGTCAGAAATAAAGCAATATTTTGTCAATGTATTTTTTTTTTTGGACACCTTATGGTATCAAACGGATGTGATCATCTGTCCTTGGTCACTTCTTCGTGCACTCCCTGTGTGTCGGCAGATCACCACCACCCCAACAACAATCAAAGGGCAGATAGAATAAGCAGAAGCGGGTTTTGAACCCGGAATGTTCCAGATATGAGACTAACTCATTGACCACCATACAGTCTGTCGATTTGTCATTCTAATTTCGATCGATTGGTCTTCATTCTAGTTAGCAATGTTACACCATGCACTGCGTTGAGGTTTCGAGTTTATGAAACATTTTCTTCGTATATTTCGCATTTCGTCACAAATCACGTGATTTCGTTCAAGTGAAAAAAGGGAGTTTTTTTTTCTCAGAGTTCAGCAAAAAAAAATGACTTAATAGTATTCATTAATCTTTCTTTGCTGTCTTGTATTTATAGAAAATTTTCACCTATTAAATACAGAGGTTGGAAAAAATACGGTAACACTTCTATACAATCTCTATGTAAACAGTCTCGATTAAATCAATCAATAAAATCAGAATTTTCCCATTTAATTTTTCAAAAATAAGCGATTAGGAGCCATTATTTTGAACTTCAAACAATGCGTAATAATTGTATTTATTTATTGGCTTGATTTTCTTTATATTGAAGTAGGTTAAGAAAAATTAATATTGTGCAAGTTTGAGCTCGTTAAAAAATTTTCCCTCCTCGGTAGAAAATTTTATAATTCAAGGTCATTTCTTTAAAAAAGAAATATAAGTATGTTTTAAGGGTTTATCTAAAAAAAAAGCAACGACACCCAGATTTTTTTTTTGCTTTATTATTAATAAATTACTGCCTAGTTATGGACATGCACTCATTTCTATGGAACATTGTTGTTTTTTAGAGTCATGCTCTGTTAAAAATAGTGAAAAAATTCTGTTCTTTGACGTTTTTCTGCCCTGAAATTCCTAGTAAAACAACAACACTCCAATAATTTCTTTTGTAAATTAAAGTTGACTAATTGGACAAAGTTTGTGAGGCAGTGCTTTTCCGAGTTATGGATGCTCTTAGTAGATATAGCCATTCAAACTTTCAAAAAATGCAAAATCTGCAATTTTTTTATTTAGCTTTTATCAAAACGGAATCATCGTTCAAAAACGATTACTACACCATCCTGTAGGTAAATGTATCTACTAACGCGTAGGAAGGAAAAACTAATGGAACGTTGCCCCATTTCATTCACTGGAAAACAATTACCAATGTTGCATATAAAAGTTATCTTAAGACTCACATCAATCCTTTCTTAATCAAATTTCTTAAATTTCTTAGGATACCGTATTGTTTTTTAGAGCGACAGAAAATAAACACCTTAATTAATCAATAAGAAACTAAAATGTTTAATTTTTTTTATTTATTATTCCCTCAATGCTTTAATATTCTGCTGCTTACTTGTAAAAAACCTTGATAAATTAATTTTGTTTGAAATTTTAACTTTCGAAGTGTTATGAGCGGAAATATTTTCATTGAAAAAAAAATCGAGTCTTTTAAAACTTGCGATGTTGTGTACATAATATAATTTTAACATTTGCTTTGAAAATATAATTTTTTCCAATCAGTTTCAAACAAAATAGGTTAACGTGGATAAAAATAAACAGGAAAAAAAATTAATAGCCATTTTTTTTGATAGGAGCCTATTATCCACTTACAACATAAGAGGACCCTTCGTCACGGCTTTCATAAGTTTTTTTTTATACACTTTCAAAAAAAGAAGAAACAATTTTTCACAAAATGGAAAATTAATTAAGGTAATTTCTCAAAGAACACACATTATTTTAAAAGAAATTAAAAATAAACATCTTAATTAATGAATTAGATTATAAAATGTTTAATTTTTCCAATTAAATATAACTTAATAATTTAAAACTTTATTACTTTGAAAAAATTTTGCGGGATAAATTTATTTTTTTAATTTTTTAACACTTCAATAGCAGCAAAAGGATAATAATTTCAATACAAAATTGATATTTTAAAACTCTTTTCAGAAGTGTTAAATCATTGTAAAAATTACATAATTTAATACTTAGAGATATAATTTAAAAAATCGCCTTTTAAAGTAAATATTTCCAAATAAATCCTAACAAAAGAGGTAAACGAGTAAAAATATTTAAGAGGAAAAAATAATCAACTATTTTTCTTGATAGAAGCCTATTAGCTCCTATCAAGAAAAATTTTTGTCAAGTAAAATAGAAATGGGTCAAGAAATATTAAAATGGTCAAGAGAAATGGAAATTAATTAAAGTAATTTGTCAAAAAACACAATGTAACATTTTCTAATAAAATGTTACTTTTAACAAAATGTATATCATTTTCTTGATAGGAGTTTATTAACTTTTATTAAGAAATATGGTTTTCAAGAAAATTAAATATGGTAAAAAATGGAAATTAATAAAAAAAATAGAAATTAATTAAGTGTTTAAGAAAAATGGAATCAAGAAAAATGGAAATGGTCCAGAAAGTGGGTAAAGAACAATAAAAATCAATTAAAGTAATTTCTCAAAAAACATACAATACATCAAAGTAATTTTAAAAATAAGCATCTTAGCTAATGAATAAGATTATAAAAGTGTTCCAAAAAATTTAACTTCATAATTTAATTTTTATGTTACTTAGTCGGAAAAGATTTTAAAGAATCAATTTCTTCTTTTTTTATGCTTCAACACTTTGATAAAAAATAAATTTCGCAACAAATTTAATGTTTTGAAATTCTTACCTTTCTAAAAGATTCAGCTCATTTTGAAAATTACAATGTTTTATAATCTCAAAAATTGCCTTTTAAAATAAATATTTCCAAATAGATCCTAACAGAAGAGGTAAACAAGTAAAAATAATCAGGATGAAAAAAAAATAATAAACAACAATTTTTCTTCATAGGGGCCTATTAGCCACTTACAGAAATAGAATGCCTTTTATCACAGCACTGATAAGCTTTTTTTTTCTTTACTTGTTTAAGTTTTGAAAAAAAATAGAAAGTTTGTGGGTAATAAGGTTTAACCTTACTTAGGTCTATAATTGGGGTGGAATAAAGACCTGAGGCTCAGATTCGGATAAAGACATGATTAGAGTTAAACTACGAAATGTAACTTTCATAAAGAAGTTATTTTATTTTTATGAAAAGATATTATAGGGATTTCAAGCGGAATCCTTTTTAAAATATCAATTTTCTTACCACTTAGTAGCGAAAGTAGAAAATGTATTTTCCAATTCTATAAAAAAATTGTGAAAGCCTTGAAGCTTTTATAAATATTAAAAAAAGGAAATATAGAAATAAATAAATTTAAGCTTAATGATTTCAATTTAATTCATTCCCATTAGTTTTTTCCTTTTAACGTAACTTTTTTATTTTTAAAGCTAAAATTTATTTAATTTAAGTTCATTGCAATGCTTAATAAGGATTTTTTTTTTTCATTTTATTTAAAATGGAAAATTTTAGAATATTTAGATTATCATTTTTTTCGCGCAGTAAAACTTTTTAATATATATAATTAAAATAATTTAAATTGCAAACATAGACAGAGAAATTTGACTTTCGGAATAACGTTATTATATTAAAAATGGAAGAATTTGCAACAAAAAAAAATTAATTTTTCTAATATTTTGATTTTTATGCAGTGAGCAAACTAAGGAAAGAAAGTATTCTAATTACTTTTGAATTGATGAAATTTCTCACAGTGAAACGACTTTTTGCTAGTACAGACAAATAATTTTAGTTAATTCTAATGGTTATGCGGTTATTGTCTCGTACAGGAAACACTTTACAAAAATAAATAATTAACACGTTCACGCCGGGAAAAGTGAAAATACTGCTACGGGAAAAGAGAAAATACTGGTAGAAGAACTATTTCAATATTAGATAATATTCGGGAGGAGTTAATCCATTCTCAACAATAACAATTCACTGTAAGAAAATTTATCACGGCGAAGTAGCAATTCAATATAAAAATTGCATCCGTTAAAAACAATTGGTAGTTGTGGATTTTTATTATTCCCGGAAAAAAAAACTAAAAAATTTGATTTATTGTTACCAGTTTTTACTCCGGTGCGCTGCCAAGATGAGACAATCTAGCGTGACCCACCGTTGGATCACCCCGGCGTGAACGTTTTAAGTAAAATAAAATAATATTGAATGAAATTGCACCTCTTGCAGTAAAAATGTATAAAATAAAAAGGCACAAAGCGAATACGTTTAAGAGAAAAATTTCGACAAAAGTAAATTTTGAAAACAAAGTGAGGAAAAAAGATCAAAAATTTTATCTTCCGTAATTAAAAAAGTATAATTGTATAAAAAATCAATAAAATCAATATCAATAAAACTAGTGTTGAAGCAGTACTTACAAATATTTTTAAGTTTTGTAATATGAATAAAAACAGCATACAATTTGCCAATTCGGGACTACTGCTACAAAAACTCTACAGTTTATAGTTATGTCTTATTTTTATGTTAACATTGATTTATTGGTACAACATACATTTGCAGGCTTGTATACTCAATTAAGGCTCATAAACCTTTGTCAAGCAGAAAGACTGATACCACAATACCGAACAGCAAGGAAACATCCAGGGTAACAGTTGGATTCGCATAGTATTTGACGGGCTATACCATTCGGCCTGGGAGGCCCCTTTATGTTATTCTGGTGTTATTATAATTTTTTAATGAAATGAAAAAGAGAAAAAAAATTGGTAATAACCCAATTTTATTTATAGCAAATTTTTTTCGGGGGGGGGAGCAAAATTATTTCTTTCTATTTTTAGTTACAAACTGTTTATTTACTTTTTCTCTGGAATAAATCAGTCTTAAACTGTTATAACTGCTATGTAATAAACAGTAATAACTGTTCAAAAAATCATGATAGTCATGGATATTTTTCTTCTCCCGTAAGCAAGCTAGAATGAAGTGATTTCTTTACCAGTTTTTGTTTGTTTCTGTCTCGGTAAAAAACCTTTCAGATCAGAATCACATACCTGCCAATTCTTTCAGAAATTTTCGGATGATTTTATTATTATATTTAAAGCTGTACCAAAATTTATACATTCACGATTTTTTATTTTAATGTGGTTTTGTTTCATTTTGACTACCATTACATTCAAATATTTTGAACATGTATACTAATTTAGGAATGATAGGCCTGTCGACGCTCTGGGACTGGTATGCAGCAGAATAGATTAGACCACCCTCACTCGCATTCTCAGTGGTCACTTAAAATCTTTAAAATATTCAGGTGATGCAGGTGCTTTATGTGCACCATGTGCTACAATGAGCAGGCGTCCTTTGACTACATCTCTGCTTGCCTGGGGCTTACTGCGCAAGATATAATGGACAATCCTAAGATGGTTTTGAACTTTTTTAGGGTGCACAAAATTGTGGCCCTGATTTACCTCTGCTGATCTTGGGGATGTGGAACAACAACAAACATGTATATAGTAGGCCTACTGGCTCGCTGGAGAAAAAAAATTAAGTGCTGACTTAATTTCAATAAAACAATAGCTTACTATATTCATTGAAATGGTAATTTTCTACTTACTGGGGAGAAATGTTTTTTGACAAGACTAACGGTAGGCAGAAATGAATTCGGTTTCTTACAAATAAGGCTAAGTTATTTCTTCTTAAACATAATCAAAGCTACTCTCTTTTTTCGCATTTCAGCAAAATATATTAATCTTTCAGTATTTATTAATTTCTCAATGTCGCTGAAAAATTTATTAAGATTTAAAAAACTAACAAACTGATTAATAATAGATTCCAATTTTGGTATTGTGTTCTCGTCATATAACTCATTAATCGCCCCTATATAAAATTATTTTTTTTATTTATTGTATTTCATATTGTACATGTGAAGCATAATAAAAGATCTTATACCAAAAATTTTATTAGTTTTTTCTTAATATGTAAACATAGAGTCACATTTTTTCCCGAACTCTTCGATTCGTCAACAATGGATTTGAAAAACCACATACTATTGTATGCAATGAGAGAATTTTTTCGCTATAAGTAAACTATAAATTTAACAAATTTAAACAAGGAATAAGTAAAAAGATTTAACATTTCGTTGAGTAGATAAATTTTAATTCAAATTACCATATGCTCTCCTGCTGGCTCCCTGAAAGTGTGTTCAAGTGTTGACCGAATTTCAATGAAATGCTAATTTACAATGTCAATTGAAATGGCAAATCTCTACCACTGGGATTTTTTTTTTAACAAGCGTAAAAGATGGCATAGTATGGAATTACACTGGAAAAAACCCATTTCATTATTAGGTTTCCTTTGAACTAAATGGAAAAGAAAAATAATTTACCCAATTAAAACAATTCATACCTATTTCCTTTTCTTAAGGTAAAAAGTAGTTCTGTGTATAGTGTATATATACANTATATATATATATATATATACAGAGAGAGATAACATAATAAAGACAAAGAGGAAAAAAAGAAAATAGAGAATAACGAAGAAAACTTTTGAAAGATAACTGTCTGTGTAAGTTCATTTGAATTTGCTACTCGCTTTATATATTACATTCTGTATTTTATTCTGTATTTTTTCTTTCGTTTTTGCTTTTTATTTTCTATTTTCATTTTCTATTTTTTGCTTCATATGTTTTATTTCGTATTTTTTACTGACTATGTTCTATTTTCGTTCCAAACTTTTTGGGGGCTCCTCACATTATAGTATTGATATATTTTGCTTTGGCTATATTAATGCAATATTAGAAAACACTCTTATTTGCGGATATAATCGTGTGAGCTAATGACAATATTATACATTTTCATTCCAAATTTTATTTTTAAATAAAATTCTCTAATATTTCTAAGAAATTTCTTTATAATGTTTCTTCTTCTCCTTTCATATATCTTTATTATATTTCTTGCACGTTTTCTCCATATTAACTTATATGTATAATGTTGCTCATTAATACCAGCTCATTTTTTTTTCAATCCAATAAAGACTGGTTGGTAACTTGAATATTTAAATCCCCAAAATATTTTTATAAGTTAAAAAATCTAAAAATTTGCTGTCACAATATCATATTCATTGGATAAATATTATTTTTATTTCAAAATAATATGATAGAAATCTTTCAAAATCTGAAGTAGTAACTTTTGCTACAAATTATCACTTAATTTAAGCATAAACATCTTACCACTCTTTTCATAAAGCCACTTTTTTTCATAAATGCATAATAATTCAATATTAATTTAATGCATAGTAATAATAATAGTATAATGCATAGTAATAATAATAATAGTAATAATAATAACACTGTTGTCGAATGGATAAAAAACTTTTAATAAAACTATTTCATTTTTATCTTATATTAGGAAAAGTATAAAATCAGTAAACAATGCACCTTTTGTAACAGTTGCAATTTACATTCCTCATTAAGTCATCATGAATATAAAATGCTAATATAAATAAATATTTGTGAAAAAAAATCCATTCAATGGTTAAACAAATCCCTATTTGTAGGAGTGTTAAAATGTATTTTTTAAGTAAATTTGCTTTAGCTGTTTAAGTATATACAGAGGGCGTTGAGCCCATGTTCAAGAGGTCATGAGTTCGATCCTCCTGTAGTCAATGGAGGCCGGTGTGCGTTAACTCTTTAAGGGTCACTAAGTCCTCTAAGTTCCCATAAAAAATCATACCTCTGTGGGTGTTGAATTGGAGATAGTTTGTTCTCTGTTTCATGTCAAAATTACGATCTGTGGATGAATGAATAGATGTATAAATGGATGCATGAAAGGGTCCTCCCTTTAAAACGGGCTGTGATTTGAGTATGGGCTGAAGTCGTATTTTTGGATATAGATGGCGCCACTGAAAAGCAAGAAACACAAAACAACAGTATATACAGTTAGGATATGATCAAGTGCCTTGAAATTATAATTTAAAAAATATTCCGTCAATTCCGATAAGAGAGTGACAAAATACGACAGCAAAAGTCTATCACATTTTTCTACATTTACCTACGTTTGTCTCGGATTCAAACAAAGAAAAAGTTAGCAACTTTGGGCTGGATTGCTCATGTTTACCTTCCAATACCTGAAGTTTACCAGCTAATTTGTTTCAGTTGTAGTAAACTGTAGCAAAAAAGCAATTCTAAACATTAAATTTATACTAGATTTTACACTCATGGCTAGTTGCTCATCTTCACTTTTATCTATCTCTTTAAATTTCTTATAAGTAGTAGTAAATGAAATTCTTTCCAAATTAATTTATTAAAATATTGATATATTAACTTTTCTACTAGGAAAGATATTTTCTACAAAACTGCGGAAGTTCTATGGTGTCAACCGCTTCCGAAAAGTTTAATGATCGTTATTCTAAATTTGTGTATTTCCGAAGATATCTGATATAATGCATAGCTTCCGAATCTCCTGATTTTCCCGGTATAGTTTTTCTTATCTTTAAAGGGGTAACAAACTAAATACTTTAATACTTTTTTCATTTTTTTAACATTGATTTATAATGATTTTAACCTCTACTACATATAAATAATCCTAGCAGTATTCTTTAGAAATAGTAAGTGTTTTCGTGCGAAAACCAATGCCGGATAAAAATTATAAAATTAATTGTTATACCACTATCACTATAAAAAAATCTTAAACAGAAAGAGAAAAACACATTAGCTATGCATAATATGATTCTAAGATAAAGGTTTGAATGCGAATCTGAAAATGTGGATTAGGGATTATTTTCCTTTAAGAAAAATGATATTTAACAGAACTTCTGAGTGAAACTTGTGTTATAGAGCATGGTATATAGAGCATAACTAACAAATTAGACGCGGTTCAGTATTGCAGCAAGAACGTGCCATAAGATATCGCTTTATTTATGCTTCTGTTTTTTATCTTGTAATCTGGCAATCTTATTACGAAAATATTTTAAATCATTCTTGAAATATTCCGGTACGCGTAAGTTCATTTTAATTCGCTCCTCACTATGTAGATTTCCTTCCGTGTACTGTTCTCTAATCTCTCTACATTTTATTTTCTGTTTTTTGCTTGATATATTTGTTTGTTTTTTCGTATATATTTTTTATTTGTATTATTATGTGTTCTAATTCCGCTTCAATTTTTCTGAGTGCTCCTCACACTAATGTATTGATACATTTTGCTTTGGCTATATTAATACAATATTAGAAAGCACTCCTTTTTGCAGATATAATCGTGTGGGTTGATGAAGAGATTATATCGTTTCTTTGTTTTGGTTTCAGGATTTTTAAATTTTTTCTTTTATAACAAAAATTATACTTTTTTAAATACTTTTGAAATATATTTTTAATAATTTTCTTCTCTTGTCATTATTTTTTATTATTTTCCATATTTTCTCAATATTTTAGCTTATTTTATGAGTTCTATATATTTGCAGCCTTTGAGCTGTTAATAAAACTTATTAATTTTCTTTGTTTTTCTCTTTGTTCTTATTGCGCTATATATATATATATATATATACACTCATGGCTAGTTGATATATATATATATATTTAATTTACTTAAAAAATAATGTGTATTGTCATAAAAGAAACGTTCAAGATTGCTCCAACATTAATATAATAATAAATTGAACCAGTGTGTCGTATAATTTGAATTCCGTTACTCGATAGATAATATGGTTCAGCTTGCACGAAATATGGTTAAATACTCTTTCTGAAAGTGGCAGAAAGTTTGCTCCTTACTATTATTAAAAACATAAATATTTTTGTCTAACTTTGAATCACTTTCATGAGGTATGTATTTTCTCTTATTTCTACCGTGAAAGCTTTCGTAAGAAATAATACTGGTTAAAAAAATGCAGTCCTTCAATGCTTTATTAGATTTTTGAAGCAGCCTTATTAATCGAACAAAAAAACCATTAATTCGAAACAAATCCAAGCAAAAGAATTATTCCTAGTTTTAACTCATCTTCAAAAAACAAGAAAATCATCTTAAACTTACTCTGTCATTTTAATGACTGATTTTACAAACGTTACGTTCGCTGATCACTGGGTAGACACAATTGATAAGACATGTCTAAAAAACAGAAACTGAAAATACTAGTTTTTGACATTTTTGTGTACTTATAAGCCTACAAACCTGGAATCTAAAGTATTAAGAAAGTTATGAAATAAAACATTTTTTGTAGCTCAAAAAATATGTTTGAATGATCCCTTGAAATCTGAACCAAAGCTTATTTTTGAAACAAAGAAGATTTTTCTTTTAAAGTAAAGAAAAATCGAGACGCATGGGAAATATTTTTTTCTTTTCACTTATTTTTGAAAAATCATCTTCGATATTAGATTCTATTGAACACATACTCAAGAAAAGCAATTATTTCTAATTATATACGAAGCGTAGAAGTATTTTAATTTTCAGAGCTATGTCAGTATTGTTTAATTAAACCTTGATACATTTCTTAATTAATTTACGGTGGAAAGTTATCTAAATTGCACAAAAAATAAATTTATTTTCTGCTGAGTAATATTCGGTTATAAATTTCACTCAAAAACAAGCTGAATATTTACACTTAAGTATTACTTATTAATTTGTTTACTTTAAAAAAAAAGTTAAAATGAAATTTCTTACATAATTAAAAATTATGAAACTTTTTTTGCGCACTTAATCTCACTGAGCTTAATAAATTTAAATATAAATTTTATTACTTTTCTTACCTTACGTAAAAAATTATTATTTTTACTCTTTGTTATATTATTTTGGATCATTAGTAGATTTTAGAGGAATATAGCATATTGTAGAATATTCATATCCTATTAACAATTAAAAAATAATCTTTTTAGGTAATAAGTTTCACTTTTGTGATGCTGTAGTAGATTGCTTAAGAATATAGTGTTGGGAACTACTCTTATTAACTATAAAACGATTGCACTGGGGAACAAATATTTTCTTTTAGTTTTCAGTTGCATGGGAATTTTTAATTGATTTTGAATATTTTCACTTCACTAATTTCAAATTAGTAATCTGTTTTACCATCAAAACTACAATGATTTTAATGGCATTTTTAAATTTTTCGAAACGCAAATTTTAAAAACGACAAATTACGAGGCATATTATTACGGCTCATAATCAGGATTAAAATTGCATAGGAACCCATGCCCGAAAATTTAATCATACGCTGCTAGGGGATCCTTCCTGTTGTGAAGTGTTTCTTCGTGTAAACGGGTTATAATAGGTAATCACATTTATTATGATCCATTTAATCCTGATGTTTATCCTACTGAAAAATAACTAATCCTGATGATCTGCCTTCATTTACCTAGAAATTTGTAGCAACATTAACGCGAATCTCGTTACAAATAGTTTTTCTGAACTTGTACATTTCTTTAAAAAATGAGCTAAAAATGTAATTTGAAAAAAATCGCGGTTTTACTGGCAAAACTAATTTCAGATTTTAAATCCCCACATCCAAATTAGGCAAGAATAAGTATTTGTAGTATAATGGCATTAAAAAAATTTTCTCTAGTGTAATTTTACTCCGGTAACAGTTTTCAGTTTGGCGATATATATTTGGTACAACAGTAGATTGTCAAGGAATTGAAAAATGGAAACTTATTTTTCACCAAGTAATTCTTAAAAAAAAATTATTTGTAATTAGGATTTTTTTAAGGAGCATTTTGGAATAGTATTAAATTTTCCAGGAATAATATTGTGGAGTATTTTTGTCCTATTTTTTAAAGGTAACCTCTCCAAGATAATAGGTTTTTGTCCGAGGTAACTAAGTTAGAAAAAAGTATTTGTATTTATCGGTATATCGGCGTTTCGTTGTATCGAGGCATCGTTTTATTGGTGTTTAGTAATTTAGAAATGTATATGTATTCTTAATTAGGTTTCGGTTTAATGGAACATTTTGGAACAATATAAGATTTTATGGGAATAAATGTTACGGAGTATGTTTCTCTTATTTTAAAAAGGTAACCTCTCCAAGGTAATAGGTTTCAGTTCAGTGTTATATTTTATGCAGTAGCAAATAGTCAAAGAGCTTTGAGTAGTGGAATATTTTTATATTTATCTAAATGTAATTTCTCTTCTAAAATTCTGTAACGGTAATTAGGTTTCAGTTTAATTAAGCATTTTGGTACAGATTTAGAATTTTGAGGAAAGTAGAAAATTCTTCTCTTATGTTAAAAAAATTAACCTTACTAAGGAAGGTACCTTCTAAGAAATAACATCTATAAATTTTGTTTAAAAATTGGAGGGTAAAAAAAAGAAGTAGCTTTTTCTGACAAATGTCAGTATTTTCAAAAGTGTCCCTTAAAGTCTACATCCACTATGTTTTCCAATTAAAAAGTAGTATTTATCTATGCGAAGTAATTATTATGAAATGTGAAGTAAAACAAATAGTAGGAAATCTGTACATAACGTAAAACAGTGAGGACTTAAAACGTGAACATTTGTACGTTTTTCCACTCTAGAAACACTTGAAATTCACCAATTGTTATCCTTATCTACTGAGATTCGCCAAAATTAAAGATGTGTTTAAGTAAACTGATTTTGTATAGTTAAATAAAATAGATTTATAAATAGATAAATAAGATAAATGGATTTCTAATTAACTAATTTTTCAGAAGTTTCAATATTTTTGAAAATCTCCTCCCTTCATCCACTATGCTATACAATTATGAAGTAACATTTATTTAAGAAATGTGACAAGTAAAAAAAATTATTCATAAAATTAAAAGTAAAGAAAGAAAATTTATAATAATAGTCCTAAGTCTATACAAACTGAAAAACAGCAAGAACCCAAAACAATCATAATTTGAACCTTCTTCCACTTTTAAAACACTCAAAAATTTCTATCTAGTCATAAGATTAGAAGTAAAACTAAAAATTAAAATAATGATAATGGTGCTAAGTCTATATAAACTGAGAAACAGCGAACACACAAAACAATCACGATTTGAACTTTCTTCCATTTTTAAAACAATCAAAAATTGCTATCTAGTCATAAGATTAAAAGTTTAAAATAATTACAATAATGGTGCTTAGTCTCTACAAACTGAGAAACAGCGAACATACAAAACAATCACAATTCGAACCTTCTTCCACTCTTAAAACACTCAAACATTGCTACCTAGTACCTTCTTCTCAGATTTACGAAACTTAAAGACTTTCTTAAGTAGCTTAATGTTGTTAAGTAAAAACTAAATATCTTCACCCGAGTAATAATTTTATTTAAAAAAAAATTTCCTTAAAGCTTCCATCTACAAAGTAAGTCAACAATTAAGAAGTAGCATTTATCTAGGAAATGCGCCAATTAAAAAATTATTCATAAAATAGAGAGTAACAACAAAAAAAAAAGAAATGGTGCTAAGTCTGTACATAATCAGAAACAGCAAGTACTCAAAACATGAACACTAAAGCCTAATAAAGAAGTAATTGGATATACATGTCTCGTTCCCTAGTAGTCGTGACAATTTAGACATTCACGTCTTTCTTTTTATAGCTGTTTACTGAGGGCTTAGATAGCAGCATGTGTCCAACTCGAGGTAGTAAAAACGAATGGCATGAAACTGAGCGTTTAGTAAAAGTAGCTATGAGTAAGGGTAAAGGCACGTAAAAGATTTCAGAGGTGTTAAACATTGCTCTGCAGCTGAAATGACATCTTAGCTGAAATATTTCAGCAATAAAATTTCTCGAAATACCATTTTTGTTGATGCCGCATATAAAATAAGTTTAAGCATTCAACAAAAATTAGAACTATCCAATTCCTGATATAAAGGTTGTACCTATATTAAAAAAGAAAAGTATGTTTTATATTTTTTCGGAAGGCAATCTCTTTTCTGGGTTTATAGTGGTAAAATACCTCTTCCCTGGATTGCGATGCAAATAAAACTGTCTAAAGCATGTTTATTATGTCGCAAATTAAAAACTATCGCTATTTCCAAAAGTTTAAGCTTTAAAAGTAATTATTTTTCTTTTTTTGGAACACAAAAAGGAATTTTACTAAAACATATAAAGTGTATTATTGCCTTTTTCTTTCTTTATTATAATTTTCCATTTAAAATAAATTTAATAAAAAGTTTAATTATAATTGAAAATAAAATTAACTAAATGATCTTTATTTGATTATAATTGAGAAAAATTGACTTTTATTTTGCCGTATTCAATATGAAAGTTTGTGTAAAGGTAATGAAAGCTCAGGTGCAATTCATGAAATGTGACATAGATAGTAATGACATACAAAAATGACATTAACGATCTTGGGTATGATTGCAGATCAGGTATTTGTGTGAATTACAAAAAGAATGGCTTAGCACTGAATGATAATATTAATGCAAATTTGACAAAGAAAAAAATTGCTTCAAGGTAAATTAAAAATCAAAGATTTAAAATTAATTAATAAAGGTTTTTTTAAAATTTATACAATAAGACAATGTATAAAAGAAAAAAGAAAAGTTGAAAATGCATTAAATTATTTTACAGAAATTTTACATTCATTTTCCTGACTCTGCTTAACTAATTTATCGTGAAATTTTATTTAAATTTACTGAATTTTATATTTTGTAACTCGCGTTCATTTTAAACATTAAATCAGAATAATATTTAACTAAAAAGTTCAATAAAATAAACCAATACTTCTCGAAAGTAAAATAATTTATCATTTAGAAACATTAATGAACAAAGATTAGAAATCAACAAACATTTCGAAGCTACTTTACGAACGTTATTTAAAATTGCCGAAAACGATTTATACGAACGCAAATTTATTTTAACGAACTATATTTTTTTAATCAAAGTAACTTTTCACTTCTTTTCTTAACAAAAAATAGAATAAAGAAACCAATACTTCCTAACAGTGGGTCCAGTTAAATTTTCGGAATTTATAAATCGATGAAGGAAAGTATCAGTAGTAAAAAGATATCTAGTTACGGCATCCCATCCTTTCTTCAATCGATTTTTTCCCGTCTTTAATTACTTATCTTGAAGAGTAAAAAAAATACCCCGATTTTTTTATATATTGAATTGGAGTCTCCGCGTCACATTTTTATTTCGCTTTTTTCAACTTTTTTAACTTTCTCAACTTTTGACGTGAGATTAGGACAGAAATGAATACTTTTAGCTAACTAAGTGAATGCTGTTTAATTAAAGAAATTCCGAAAGATGCTACAAGAAATATTACTCAAGATTATTCACTCTTTTATGGCAACATAATGCGAACTTTTATGCATCAGTGACATCTGGTGTCATTACAGAGCCGTTTTCTCTTTCAAATATTTTTTTTAATAATTATATCGCTCATGTTGTTCTGTAATTAATAACTTTTGACTTCAATGTTGTTATTGAGCTTTCAATACTAAAAAAATATAAGCTCTTTAGGCAATGCCGTTCGAATTTTCATGCTATTGCTAATGACATGTAACAATTTTTTTATATCCTAAATAGTTTTGTCAATAAATTATTTATATTTAATGGAGACCAGAAAGAAAATCGGCTCCCGGGCCAAAAAATAATTTATGCACTGGTTTTATGCTAATTGTGAAACGGAGGATCTAAAATTTTTACAAACTGTAAGTTTGAAATCATAATTAATGAAATCAAAACTCTTTTTATTATAATTCAAAATTAAATTTTGTAATATTATGCCAGACTTTTTTGGAAGTTCATAAATTCCTCATAATTGATTAAAATAGGTCAGAAAATCGCGAAAACAAAACAGAGCTGCAGAGTCAGTTTTTAAAAATGCTTGACTCCGACTTCGGACATTTCTGAAAACTCAACTCCGAGTCCAACTTAAATCAATTTAAAATTTTAGAAATGATGAAGTAAATTTTAATGAATAAAATGCCTAAATTATGCTGAGCAAAATGCTGAATTTTATTTATTTATTGCTTCACACGCATATGCAGGATCTTGATTAAATTACGAAGTTCAGCTTATATAGTCTTGTCAAATCGAAATACAGACAACACATGATGATGAAAGACGTCATAAACATATATCCTGAGTAACGGAGAGGATTGAACTCGCTACCGCCATGCTACAATGGATACATCTTCATACTGTATTTCTCTTTTTTTCTATTTTTTTCTACGTATTTATTGCAGTAGTCCCGTCTTTCCAACGGAACGGAAAGTATAGTTTGTGTAAAGTAAGAACTCCCCTAGCCATTCGCTTTTACCATGGCGGTGACTATGGTAAAGAGGTATAACTATTTCAAGTAGGGGTTTGGGGTAATTGTTTAGGTCAGGTTTCGGTTCGGAAAAGAAAGGGAAACTTTTTCTTCTGTCTACAGTGTTAGCCCAAGAGTGCAGGTAAGCTACCATCCCGGAAATGCGCTATTCTTGTTTCCATGGCAGCAAACGGCCCCAGACTTTGTTGCTGGGGGAGTTCTTATCGTAGACAAGCAGTAGTTTGGAGGTAGTGATATTGAATCAAAGCGCAATAATGGATGCCTAATGCAAAGAATGACTTGTCTCATGTCAAATTATAGAACAGATAGCGCAAAAATGAGAAAAACAGAACAAAGATATCGAAACCGCTACCACTAAGATTCACAGCATTTGGAGGAAGAACTAAACTCCTCGGCACTGGAAACTGCAGTAATATTTAAGGTTGTTTTACTTGTCTCTTGCTGAAAAGTATTCCTGTTCCGCTAACCACTCTGAAACCTAAATGTAGTGGGTTCGAATCCCGCTATAACACTAGATATATATCCCTGCTGCCTTTCACAAAATTGTGCTATCTGTTTTTTAAACTGAAAAGAATTTCTAAGAACTCTTTTATATTTACAAGGAATCCCATATATGCATATAACTAAATAAATAAATCCCACTACCCCCATGAAGGATGGGTAAAACCGTCACCATAAGTTGATGTAACTGAGTTCAGTATCTTTAAAACATTTTAGTTAAATATTTGATGACATCATTCATACCCATTGTATGATTACCCATTGTATGATATTATACTCTACCCAATGTATGATTGAGAAAATAAAATTAGAAATATATAACAGTCATCTCACTCCTATCAAACGTTTAAATAAACCATTTATGTGTAAACAGACTGTTACCATTATATTTTAATTCTATTTGAAAACTCATTGATATCAAATTACCAAATAAATGGGAAAATGAGTGACAGTTCTAAACATGTCAGTCGCGATACTTTAAAACCTAAAACTACTTTAGGGCACAAAAACCATTTATTTGGTTAAATTTATTTTTTAGTTTTGCAATTGTTACAAAATAAGTAGTTATAAGAAGTATAATTTTGAAAACCACAATTTCCGGTAAAAAGTTAGCATAGAGATCGGTATAATTACCTAACGAAAGGTTCACGTACTGTGTATTTTGGTTTAATTACCAAAATTATGGTTTATTGTACCAAAAATGTATTTATCATACAGTACGGTCATTTTACCAGAATTATATTCTCCAAGTGAGGTTTCAAATCTAATATTAATGTCCTAATAGTAATTTGCAGTCATTTAAAAAGAAAACTTTTTAAAATTGTTGATGCAATTTTGGATGCATGTAAGTTATAAAATATCGCAACAGATGTTCGAGCTTGTTCACTTCAGTTAAACCTTAAAAATCTATAGTATTGAAGTCTACTGTTCATGTAATGATAAAGAAGTTCGTCAGTTTAATTTACAAGAAAGGACATCGAATTGGAAACAACAGAAAAATGACTGAATTCTGCTCATGAAGGGATTCAAGAAGAAAAAACAAATTTTTTAACAAAATGGGACAAATTTGCTAATTAATGTAAACGATATTTCAAGTTACAAAATCAGACACAAAAAAAGTTTTTTCTTCGAATAAACATACCTTTTTTCAGCAGATTTGGATTTCTGACCCTCAAAATAGAGGAAATAGCCGCAATCTGTAATTTTGCCAGAATTTTTTTTCCGTTCACGGAGGAGAATATTTTATGCCCGAACATCCTTTTTTCAATTACATATAAAGGAAAAAATATATATGTACCTATATTAAACAGTCTAAAATATCATATGAATAACATTATATCCATATAAACACAATTATTTTAAGTATAAATTAGAAGTATTATTATTGAAATGGAATTATTAAGCATGAATAAGCATAGATAGAAAACTGCAGAATATTATTATTAATTATAAAGTAAAATTATCTGAATTATTAAATATTATCAGCCAAGTATACGTCCTTCAACATGACACGTTCAAATGATGCTATAAGCTTTAAGATTAATTATTTTCACATGCAAAGCAGTTGTGATAAAATTTAATTGATAAGAACTAACATGACAAGGAAAGCAAAAAACAATGTGCTAGTTTTGTTTTTAATTATATTTTTATTTATATAGTAATTACGGAAAATATTACTAAGTTTTATCAAATATAATCGATTTTCTTTTGTCCCATCTTTGCTCTTCCCTTATTTGCTCTATCCGAAATCCTAACGATTTTCTTTAAAATTTTAGGGGAGCTTAATCGGTATATAAAGGTATTTCTGATTGAATATCTACATGCCCAGCCGCGGGCATGTAAGGGTAAAAAATACATGCCAAATCATAAATTTTATATTCCTTTGGAATATATAATCAATACACTTTTTGTAGTCTACTTTCCCATTTCTATTTTTAATGCATTAAAAACAGTGTAAAAATGTTTGCATATCTGAAAACTACAGAAATAAGTATTATTCAATCATATTTCTAATTTCTATTCATTTGTTCTGAATGATTATGATACGGACAACAATTTCAGCCTAAGTCTCAAAATTATTTATAAATACATTGCTCATCTGTCTGTAAATTCTATAAAAAATTGCAACTGCCAGTAAAAAAGAATATTTAGCAAAAAATACAACATTTAAAAGTAAATTTGACCAAGTACATGTGTTTTATGCCATGATCTAAGAAATTGTGATAAAATTACCGAATTTTGAAACATTTACCAACTTCTATCAGTATATAGTAAATAAAAAATTAGAAACCAAAAACAAGCAAAAACGAAATTCTAAAGATATGTTAAAGTTTGTTAGCAAAACAGCACTTCATCAGAAGACACACTGTCAGATAACGTATATATATATATATATATATATATATATATATAGATATTTTTATAATTCATTAGAAAAATGCTATTTAATTTTTATACTAAAGTAAAATTCTTTATTGCTGTGTATTGTTGCAATTGCACTAAAAGAAGTTCGTTTTTTAAATTAATTGATAGGTAGTTGAGAAGCGTTTAATCGTTAACGTTTGATGTATCAAAGTTTACTTTTGATACAAAGAATGAAAAAACTAATTTAAAAAATTTGCGTTCGATGCACTTGCAAAGTAGTTATAATGGAGAAAATCTGTATCAGAAGTATAAAAAAACTAATTAAAAGAATTAGAGTTCGATGCACTTCAAAATTAGTTATAATGGAGACGCTCTGTATTTGATATAGTATGACGTTAGTAATCAAATTATTTAATATCAAATTAATAAAATAAGACATTTTTAGAATTAAAAGTAAAATAAAAATATAACGATGAATTTAACGAATAACGAGACACTATTTTAGGGGGGGAGGAAGCTAAATTTATTGCTGTAAAATTTTTTAC
>NC_092215.1:23195945-23249369 GCF_043381705.1 Parasteatoda tepidariorum
TATATATAATTAAGTAAAAATACCCAAATAAGCCTTATAAATAATTTAAAACACATTAAATCTCCAATTGCACTGATTAAAGTTAATATAACTTTTATTACATAATATATTAATGTAATTTTTATTATCTAAATAAAGTTAAGTATATTTTTATTTAAAGAAAGTATTCTTTAATATATTAAGGGCTAAATAAATTTCTCCATAAATCGCGAAGTTTGCATATTATTAAGTGAAAATCAGATCAATAGGTCAACAGTCATAATTAAGATATATTTTTTTCGATTTTGTATGTTGTTCATTAACAGTTAGAGATACATTATTTAATAAAAACAAGTAAATGAAACAAAAAAATTAATAAATACGAATAACAAAGCTGGCGGAAAATATCCAAATTTCATCTACACACACCTAATATTTTTGAACAAATTTTGCTAGTAAGAGATACTAAAGATATCCAAAATGATATTTTACACCAACGATTAATGTTCAATATATTTTGTTGTAAGGTAATATGATGGCGAAAGGAATTAGGATTCAATAACTATAACTAAATCAACGTTATCGAGAAATGTAACTCCAAAATATTCCACGTTTCCTTGATTATCTAATTACATATTCAATTCACAGTAGTTTATGAACGGAATTTATGGCTCCCCGTGCAAATTTACCTCTCAAATATCTTGATGATTCCCAGGGTTATTAACTACTTAAATAAGCTGGAATTCATCATTGAGAAGATAAGGAGCTGAAGATATTTGCTGATTACACTAGCAAGTTCAAGCAGTTATGGAATGCAAATATGTAAATGGATTCTTGTATTGCTTAAAAATTCCTTTTGCTTTATTATTCACTTTTACTTGAAGCAGTTGGATATTGAAATGAGAAATAGAATATCATATTTTACTGTATAAGCTTTCATTTTTTGGGAAGATGTTAATATTCTATATTTTTGATTTAGCTTTAGTTGTTGTTAATAACAAAATTTTCGTTTACTTGTTTCTTGTTGTTTTAAGAAATAACAAACAACAACCATAAATTTAATTTAAATTTCGTAATTTTCTACAAAAAACAAAATTGCTTTGGCCACTAAAAGGCTACAGAGACAGTACTAGTTACAAGTTATATTAAAATGAAATTAACATTGGCGTACTCCTCAAAAAGTGAATACACAAATATCACGAAATTTTCTTCGTTTTCGACGAAACCGTTTCCATTTATATATTCCGAACAAGAATTTGGTCAAAGAGACGAAATAATTCTTTGAAGAAACAAATTTTGTCAAAATTAAAGAAATAAATCGTCCTTCTATTTATTCCACACAAAAATCGCAGTCACTGCTGTAGTTACTTTGCTTATAATCACTTTATCGTGGGCATCATACAGGTAAATTAATGCAACCCATCTACATACGATTGACACATAGATTAGTGAGAGAAATTATACCGATGCCTGACTCAGTTTCGAACCTAGAACGTTCCTGGTTCAAAGTCAATTGCTTGAACACCATGCAGGTCGGTCGGCTTATATTGTCACTTTCTTTTTGATCATTCAATCTAATTAAAATCTAATTCTAATTAAAAGTTTCCCACAATGCACTACGATGAGTTTTCTAATTGAGGAAACATTTTCGTCATACACACCGATATATATTTGAAAGTGTTTTTGTATCGTTCATGAGCATGAAAGATTCACCAACAAAAAAAAATGATACTTCAAGTTCAATATTTGTTACGCAAATAGTTACGTATAAGTATGGGAAAAATTTGAAATTTTTGAAGTTTTAAAGATGTATGCTCTAAGATTATAATGAATTTGTAATTTATAAGAAAATATATACATAAGAGAAAATTTGATTTGTAAAAATGATATCAAAAATAATGAAAAATTAATAAATATGTAAATCAAAATATTATACATTATTATATTATTATTAAAAAATATATACATTATATACATACATTAAAGGCAAATATTAAAATATATACATTATATATTTTTAAATTTTCATACTAGAATTGAAAAAAGTGTAAATATGGAATTTTTTAGATATTGAAATAGACTAGATTGAAAAGTGACCTAGGTTGGACTTTCTAAAATTAAAAAAATTACTTACATTTGCTTATAAATACTATTTTATATTAAATTTTATGTTTAAACCTATTTCATCTTGTGAGTTTTCGATCGCTATTATCTCTTAAGTTGTTCATTAAAAGTCAACTTACAAAATATAATTGCGGTGTAATCATGAGATCACCACAATGTTTACTTTTCCTAATACCTACTGGGCTGTCTCCAAAACATAGCGTCCCCTCCTTAGCGGTTGCGAGAATCTCTAAAGACGAGCTAGGAGTCGAGCCCTAGAGATCCTGCTAAGGCAACAAAGAGGACGCTCCTGTTGGAGACAGCCCAGTAGGTATTAGGAAAAGTAAACATTGTGGTGATCCCATGATCACACCACAATAATATTTCATTTTAATGCCTTTCTCATTACTCTAATACTTTCAATTACGTGAATTCCCTTACTTATAAAAAAAAAACAATAAAAGAGGTTTTTGATTGAAAATGAGCCCGGTTGAGCTTCCAAATTTAAAAACCATTTAAAAAACTATTTGCATATCAATCAAAACTTAATATTAAATTTTACGTTAAAACCTTTAATTTGAATATATTTTTAGAACAATAAAATTTTATAACTTTATATTTATAAATATTCTCTAAAGTTAAACGTGTCTAAACTTTCATGCCAATCAAAACTTCATATTAAGTTTTACACTTAAACCTATTTTGTGTAAGTTTCTTGAGAGTTCTCTCGAGTTTTTTTTTTCTCTTTTTTCTAAGTTTCCGTACTATAACATATTTTTTAATTCTTATCTCACTATTTAAAAAAGTATAAACTGCGTGACATTTCAATTTTTATAAAAACATGGTTACATTAAAAATGTCTTGGACAAAAGTGACTCTAGTGGCATGTCAATCAAAACTTTGCAATAAGTTTTACGATTAAACCTATTTCTTTTTGTAAGTTTTTGAACATTATCATCTCTCGAGTATTTCATTAAAATTTTCTGACAAATGTTTCCTTTCAATGCCTTTTTCATTACTAAAATAATTAAATTACGTGAATTCCCTTAATTTAAAAAAATACAAACAATAATAGAAGTTCAGGACGAAAGTGACTTTGGTTGGTCTTTCTATTAAATTAAAAATTCAACGAGTTAAAAGCCGTTTTCATTTGTATGTCCATCAAAAATTTATATTAAGTTTTACGTTTGAATCTATTTATTCTTGTAAGTTTTGAAGCATTATCTTTTGTGTTTTTGTGCTTACAATATCATGTTTTCTTTTATGTTTATTTCATTATTAGATTTAGTTACATTTCATGGCTTTGTATTTTTCTTAAAATAATTACCAACAATAAAAGAATTCTTTGAACGAAAATGAACCTGGTTGAGTTTCCACATTTGCAAACTATTTATGTTAGAACCTATTAATTTTACATTTGAACCTATTTCTTCTTTCAGTTTTTGAGCATTATCCTTCGTGTTGTTAATGAAAAATTTGCTTACAGTACATTATTTTCTTTCATGCTTATCTCACTATTTCAATAAAACAAATTTCATAACTTTGTATATTAATTAAAACAAAATACAAACAATAAAAGAAGTCTTTGTTCGAAAATGACTCTGGTTGGTTTCTAAACATAAAAACCATTTAAGTTTGTTTATCAATCAAAACTAAACATACAATTTCCCGCTGAAACCTGTTCTTACTCGTTATTTTTTTTAGAATAATCCCTTCGGTTGTTTATTAAAAGTACCATATCGCGTTTCCATGTTACCCTATTAGAAATTTCTCAGAAAAAGAAGTTAAATAACAATTTATTTAACAGTTACTTTACCATATAAAAAAAAACAGTAAAAAAACCATAAATAAAGTGTTATTCAAACCATTAATTATGAGAAGAACTGTTTATTAACTGCTTTTACCTAATGCGGTTAAGAAACCAGAATTTTATTGCATAAAATTAGGTCCACTTAATGAAGTCACTCAGTTCCGTGCAGCTGTGTATATATTGTAGGTGAGAGGGCTAATCTGTCAGTCTCATGACTGATAAAACGGTCATGAGACTGACATTGGGGGAGGAGTCACTGGGTTAGAGCAACACCTCCTAGAAAAGAGTAGGCCTCTGCACGGGTTACCATAAATATCCTTTAGTAGTCCAAACGTAATGACATATTTCGTATTTTCAACCACTGCGCAACTTAGTACCCCGAACGTAATGACATCTTTCTTATTTTTCATCAACTGCGCAGTCAACTTCGTCACATCGGACTACTAAATTGATCCGTGCTGAGGCCTTCCTTATTCTAGGAGGTGTTGGTTAGAGTCCCAGAGTTGACGCCACAATATTTCTTCCTTTCCCTTCAACACATGAAGAGTATCTAGTGCCCTGCACTCCCCCATTTGTGTAATAGACTACCGAATGTTCTTCACTTAACGAAAACCTATCTTTACTGTCCAGTTAGATTTCTTTCATTACCGTCGAAACCATTCCAGTTGTAAATAATTAAGAAACCGTATAGTTTTGTATTCATTGTTTCAAACCATACCAGCTGTAAACGGTTTCAAAACCGTAAATGTAAAAATGTTCTTTACTGAAAACTTTACTGTTAATTGGATGTTAAAACTGCAGTTAATAAATTTTACCATAATTTTAAAATGAAAATTCTAATAGCTTATACTTATCTCTTTAGTTTACCAATTTTGTAATTGAGTTCCTAGTTATATTTTTAATGCTACTTAAAATGAAACAAATCCATTATATTTAATCGAATGTATGTTTCCGTTGATGAAATACGAGCAAAAGTTTCTTATTGTCAAGAAAAACTTTACTAACTAGTAGTTTAATTCAAAAAATTTGTTCTCCAAATCACACTGCCAACGAGTTTAATTAAGTCTGAAGATTTCTAGTTAAGGAAGCGAGAAAACTTCCTCTTTCTTTTATGATTACATCTCAGTAGTTTTTGATATTTTGACAGAAGCAGAAAAGCTTTAATTGAATTCGATGCATATGCTACTTTACACTTTTAATATTTTCTCTGTTTTACAAATTTTGTAATCTTTTCAATATGATGTTCTTAAAAATATATACTATTAGATTCTAAAGTGCTTGCTTTGGTTTAATTTAATGCTCTTTTTTTCTTTTAAGCAGAATTGTAGATTCTTGTATAAAAGTTTCTCTAATTTTCTAAAACTGTTTATTTCATTTGTTGCTCCTATAATCTATTTTATAATTTTAAAAGATTAAATTTTGGAAACATTCATTACTATTTTAAATTACATCAAAAAGTTCATTACATTGTTTTTTAACACAGTGCTGTATACCCCGAAAAACTGAAATTGCCAATTTGGCATTTCCAAAATTGTTCGTATGTATATCAATTAGAGATACAAAATTATAGTTCATTTAATCAAAACCTATAATAGACTTGTCATTTCATCGAAATTCTATGGTATTTAATTTAATTTGTTTAGGGGAAATGATTAAATAGAACACTAATTTTTAAATATACATTAGTTTCCTAAATTAATGAATTTCCATTTCTGTATAAATCTGAATTATTGATATACTAAAATACTCTTGATTTTTTATTAAAACTGGATCAACTAGGGGATCTAATATAAATATATCAAGGGGTACCTAATACTCCAAACTACCTGAGGTTATGGGATGGAATACGTACCTAAGTGCCTAAAGGGGCTCTCTAGCCCCTCCTGTTCGTCATTCTAGGTTTAAATTTCCATACATAAATTCCTATAAATCTAACATTTGAATGATTAAATAAGCACTTAAAATGATTAAATCATGTAAAATCAGAAATGCTCAACACTTTCAGCAAGTTAATTTTAGAATAACAGAGAAACAAAAGAACAAGAGGGACCAAATCGGCCCCTTCCATCTCTCTAGTTGTAAGTTTGTTTTATTATTTTGTTTTATTGAATTTTTGGCAAAGAAACAGTTTAGCTAGATTTCTTATTCAATTATTATTATTTCTTTAGGCATTCTAGGAATATTCAAATATATGCTTTAATTCTTTTAAAAAAATACCTGATTATTAGAAAAAGTGCTAATTAATTTAAAAGACAGGGCAAAACAATAATTGTTATGATCTCTCTATAGACTTAAATACAAAATGGACCACAAGGCATACATTTATTAGACAAGCATAATTTCATACATAACCTCGTTCCTTCATATATCGAGCTTCATTCTAACCTTGTTCTGAAAAAATATGACAAGGCAGTAGTCGAAAGTTTGGACCTCTTAATATTAATTTCACTTTTGTGCTTATTTTTCCATGTCTCTGGAATCTCTAACGCAAGATGTCTTTGGAATAAATAACGATTTCGTCACTTTGACGAAAAATTTACTCGGAGCATATACCAAGAAACGGTTTCGTCAAAAACGACAAAAGTTTCGTGATATTTGAATATCCATCTTTCACAGTGTGTCTATTTTCGTAAATAAATATACAAATAACTATATAAGAGATCTAACCATATAATCTCCATAGTATGTCCTATATAATGACTACTATATAATCTCTATATAACTATATAAATTGTTTTAATAAATCGAACGAGCACTTAAGAACTTTTAGAACTGAACATTGTTATTTCTTTGTTTACTTTCTTTTATAAAATATTCTATGTGTATTACAAAACTTATGGATTAAAGTAAAAATAAATTTTTATTTACAATGCGATCCATGAATCTATTAAAAGAAAAAATCTTTCTGCAAGTGGTGCTTTCCTTAATTGATTTTGAAAAAGCAATTATAGATTAAAATGGAGACTTCCGTGTCGATTTAAAATATTGGTGTTATTTTAATTCTTTTTAGCTATAATAAAGAACTTTTGATAGCTGTTTTAAAAATACGAGTCACGAGAAAAACAACGAAAGATGAAATGAAATTTTAAGTGCATCTATGCCTCATGAATTTGAAGCCCACAATATTTTCACTATATTAAGTTGTAGATCGTAGTTTATTGCAAGCAAAGATTAATGAGAACCGAAGTTCCTGTTTGTAATGGTGTTTCACAGGACTTGTCTGAAACAGTGCTGATAAAGTGCAAAATTCCATTGATCACTTTTAATAGTGGAGGTTTGAATTTTAAACGTCTAGTTGTCACTCTTTATTTATTCAACCATAAATATTCTATTCAGCTGAAAATGCATATTTTATGTCTTCTATTTTATTGAAATATTTCAGATAAACACTTGCTTACAGATTTCTGAAAAATAAGTTTAAAATTTATCGTTAAATTAAATTATTGAAAAATATTGTAAAACTTAATTGATTTATAAAAAATGAGGCAATATCTTAAGATAAAAAATTTGCCTTCTTTAGCTATAAATAAAGTAGGAGAAATCTATTTTTAAATTTATGGTAAATAGCTAGCATCAAGCATTCAGAGCTTTATTAAATATTTAATAAAACCAGACTTTGTATCGTGAAATAGTAGTGTTTTAAAAGAGCATGATAATATTTTAAAAGTATATTGAGATACATCACGAATATTTGTAGAATATTGACAAATATCATTGTATATCATGCATATTTTTCTGCGATATTTTTCGGAAGCATAAGAAATACACTGTTCTACAATAATGGAAGAGACATTTTTTTAAACATTTCTTTGGAAATACTTAGAAGATTAATTTGCAACTAGAATAAATATTGCTTGAAACTTTTATTTTTATTTTTTAAAATATCCAAATCAGACTTTTTTAGTTTATTAGTTGCCAAATACACTAATAAATTCTGGAGAAAAAAAATATTATTTCTGCACATGCACAGTATAAAAGAACTAATCTAAATACTCCTATCTTGAACAGTTTTTCACGACTTTTTTTCAAATTTAAAACAATAATTTGCAATAAATTTTAAATTGCTCTATCAAATTTTATTTAATTTTACTCGTTTTTCACTTTTTTATAATATATGCAGGTTTTTATACATATAGGTTATAAAATAGATTTTTTTTCTTAAAAATACCATATTTCCATAAATATATTAACTAGGTTTACGAAATTTTATGCGAATATTGCAAATAACAACAAAAATAATCTGTACAAGCTTCTGGCATTGGGTGTTAAGAAATACTTGTTTTCTTTCATAATTTATTGTCGGTCCTCAAACATTTGAAAGCTTTAAGCCTTATTGCTAAGTATGAAAAATCGTATGAACTAAACACTTCTAAATTTACCAAATAATTCTAAGTATTTCTTGATAAATGTTTAAAAAATGTCAAAAACAGAATGTGTTTCCTCCATTATTGTAAGGGTAGTGTATGGTTACTGTAAGAGTTGAATAATAAATTCTTATTTGGTGCGTATAAAGTAAAGTAAAGTTATTTGTGTAATTGTAATTAATAGATTGGAATATTTGGTATATGTACTAATAATTGGATATAGTCATGATTAAAAAGGTTAAATGATAGGAATGTCGTGATAAAACAAATTAAGGCCGAAATATATAAAAGGTAAATTAATTAAATTGAAGGGGAATGTGATCGTTAAGGAAAGTGGTAGTACAATGCTAATGTGGGATAACAATAACCCAATAGGTTCAAAGGGTCACAAAGTGTGAGGTTTGAACAAATTGGATGATTTGGTATCACCAAATTTAGAATAAGGGTGAAAACTAAGAAAATTAAAGATTAATGGTAAATACGATAAAGTCATGCTATATCCAAACAATATATGATTTAATACAGTAAGCTGATGTTTCCAATAAGAAAAACTAATGAATTCACATATATGCATGCCCATAACAATAATTGAAAGGTACTCACCCTGTACACACAGGACATGATAAATCATGAAAATAGAGGCAAATAAATTCTCCAGCACAAGATTAAATTATTAACATATCATTTTATTTAGAACATACATCTTTCACCACATCTACCAACACAAGAAAGGCATTTTATTGAAATGGGTGACGGGAGAATTAAAACACAGAAGGCGTTATAGATAAATGTTAATTATAAAAGAACGAGTAATTTAGAGGTTAAAATAAATATGGAAAGAAAGCTTCAATTCGAGAAGGTTTTTCTTATGTTAAAGAAAATTAAAGGTATAAAATTTTGATTTTAAATTTACAGAATTTGATTAGAGATATGGATTTAATTTAAGATAAAGGTTAAGAAAAAAAATAAAAAGAAATCCCTCGATACGGACCGAAGTCCGCATCTCGGAAAAAAAGGAACCAGCAAGAAGGAAAAACCAACAGAGAATCTTTTCAAAAAGTCACTTAAAAATTCCTTAACTGGGGTAGACCAGAAAAACTACGACCAATTAAAATTAAAGAGGCGGAGAGTTTGAAATTTAAAGTAAAGGGATTGGCTAGTTAGCCCCCCTAAAATTAAAAGAGGAAAAAGAAAGGCGTGAATAGAGGGGTTGGTTGACTTTCCCCACAGGAAGTGCGATGACCGCAACGACCGTGAGAAAGGTCAACAAGAAAGTTAAAAATAAAATTGCCAAATTGAAAAAAAGAATAACGTTTACAGAAAAATTAAAGGTTAAGTAAAATTAGAAATTAAAATTGTCACTTTACATTAAGTGTAAATGTGACAGTTACTAAGACACGTTTGAAATAGAAACTTTATAAATTTTTGGAAAAAAATACGTACAGAAACTGAGGTTACTTAATGGACTAGTAACAATATAAAATTACTTAAAAATGATTTAAAAAATTATTTTAAAATATTGTAAAAATAATATTAACATAAAATTGTGTGTTCACAGAGCAGCACTTCATCAGGGGACACACTGTCTGCAAACACACAGGAGCCTTTCTGTTGTTAGTGGCAAAGTCAAAACTAACAGTGCCCCGAGGCCCCTAATGACAATACAAGCATAAAGAATAATAATAATTACCACATTAAAAGTCACAAAAATCTGCTGCTCTGTGAGCACACAATTTTATGTTAATATTATTTTTACAATATTTTAAAATAATTTTTTAAATCATTTTTAAGTAATTTTATATTGTTACTAGTTTATATCATTTGAATTTGGTTTTAGTTGCCTTGTGCGCTGTTCCAATTTGAATTAGTGTAGTAATGGTTATTTATTTTTCCTACCTCCTGTTTAATATTTTTGACTTAAGATTTTGAATTTATATTTGGAGTTACTTAATGGACCTTACCTCCACTTACGAAGAATAATTTAATATGCATTAACAATATATCGATTAAGTAAATTTATGTTAAAGTTAAAAATTTTATAAGTTTGTCTAAAACTTTTTGCAACATTCATTGATTGGAACATGCAATTATTTATTTAATACACAAATGTTCATTTAAAAACGAAATTTTTTCATCATACAGTAAAAAATATCAGAACTGCATGATGTACAATATGTATATGATGTATAAATATTACGAAATTCATTACAGCCTTTATTGTTTAAATTGAACATTTAATTCTTTAATGACTAAATAAATATTGTTTCAAAACAATATCTTCATCGTCATACAGATGAAAAATATCAGTGCTTGTAATATTTAAATTATGGACCTCCCCCACCCCTCCTTTCATGTGGAAGGAAACGTACAACTTGTAAAATTCAAAACACAGTTTTGATAAAAAAAAAAAACAATTTTATTAATTTAAAATCAATTTAAGTTTCAACTATATTTTAAAACGTTATACACATTAGACATGCAAGAGAAGAAAAAAAAGATTAATGCAGAAATATTTAGCATTATAAAGATATTTGTTGAAGATTTTGTACGCGTTTTCTATATTATAACTTGATTAGTTTTTTCCTGCACTGCTTTTTTTCATTAAATATATTTTATACTGTAAAAATATTTGATTAAATTTCTATAAAAAATTTCGGCACTTAGAGTACTAATAACTTTTACTGCAGAATTTTACGTAACAAAAGATTTGATATGCCGTAATTTTTACAGTAATATTTATTATAAAACACCTGCAATAAATTTAATATTACTGCAAAAATAACGGTATAAAATTTAATGGTACGAACGTCAAGACAAGATAATTTATGCGAAATTTACCAATTGGGAAAATTCTCAGAAAAAAAGATGAATGATCAGGAATTGAAAGGTGTCAGTCAAACTGTCACACCCCTTTACCAAATCCAAAAACCTAAAACAATTTAACCCCAACCAAAAAACAGAACAGGACTAGAAATCTTACAAAATCCGCTCTAATCCAAACAAATTTAATTCAATCACTTCTGTAAAATTAATATATTTTAAGTTTTCATTTATGAAAGATGATGTCGAACAATATTATTTCCTACGAAGAAAATCAAAATCATGTTAATTGTTGACATCGATAAATGATAAGTAAAGATATTATCGCAATTTTTATAATTAAAAGTATTTATCGAATACGATAATTTCATGAATAATAGGCATAATTTTGTCACATTCATAATATTGTTGGGCAATAAAAATATGACAAAATAAAATCAATTTGTTCAATCATGTATTTTCTCAGATTGATCGCGATAAATTTTTATTTTTATCGATGTATCGCGATATTTAAATTCTAATATCACACACTGTTAAAGGGTACATGTAAAGAGAGAATAATCCGTACTAGTAGTGAAGAAAATATCTTAAAAAAAGGAAGCAGTTAGACTCGTTTTTTTTTAAATTACGAAAAAAAACCTGAAGCAATCTGTCCATCCAATCAACAATAAAATATACGGTAAGAAATATTTTTATACCTTTACAGTTTTGACACTTTTAACGACTGGCATGGTTAAAAGAATCGTGAATGCAGAACTATACTGTTTTGTATTTATTTAACTACTAGCATGGTTTCAAAACAGTGAAAATGTATTTTATCTGAACATTGGAGTTAGCATTGGAGCATCTGAACATTGTATCTGGACATTAGAGCAGTTTTGTGGCGTGCAGGACACTGGACGCTTTTCATGTTTTGAAAGAATGAAAGGAATGTTGTGGCGTATGTTTCAATAAGGTATTATGATGGATCCCCCGTTTAGCTAGTCATGAGATGAGACTACTTTAGCTGGTCAACTGCAAGAGACTAAAAGTCTTCATAAGGACTAGTTGGCACGGATAAAATTCGGGTTGTTTATCCGTATAAGAGGAAAACAGTCAATAAACGATTTTTCTCACACTGCCATCTTTTTTATGGTTTTCGACTGTTTCGGTTAAATAAAATAAAATAGCAATTAATTGAATTATTGTTTAAACATTTAATTCCTAAATTTCTAACAATCTAGTGCATAAAAAACTCATAATACTTTAAAAAACAAAGAAAACCTGTAAAATTAACTCGAAATTTATAAAGCAACTCATAAAAATCAGGAGCCTATGCATTAAAATAGGAATCAATTCTGTAATAAATGAATACCAGAAGAAAACACAAAGGAAATTAATCATTCAGCACAAACTAATAAATTCTTATTATAGCTACCACTTTAACTGAGAAAAATTGTATAATTTGCCTAGAAATTATAAAAGCGAGAGAGATTTTTTTCAAGAAACAATAATCACTGCAGAAACACTCTTTCACTGCCTCGCAACAAATATTCTAATTACTTTGATTGACAATATTTAAATTACCATAATTTGTTTATTTTCTTAATAAAAATTTTGATACATATTTTTTCCATCCAGTCATTTTATTTAAAAATTTATTTTATATATAACTGAGGAGTATAATTTTTTTTCATCTCCAAATATAACGGTTAAAATATATCAAAGACATTTTCCTAACAATTTTAAAATAGTTTTGACATACAACTTTGATATTTTGAACATACGGGCCTTTCCTAATGCATTCAACAAAATCAAGTTACTACGTAAAATAAATAAATAAATAAAAAGTGTTAGGGATTGCCATATTCTTTAGTCGCAATATTTTACAAATATTGAAAACAAAAATGAAAAAATCAAAACAAAAACTTTCCTTTTAAAATAAAAAGCAAAATATGTAAACGAAAAATGCTCCCAGCAAACTTTCTCGAAACTCTTACACGTTTTATATTTGTAGTTCTTGTCTGCATTTCAGTAGGAATTTAGCGATACGATACAGTTGCAGTTGACACTGTTTTCACATCGTGTTAAGATTGAATTTGAGAACGAATATTTTTAAAACCATTGGAAAAAATAAAGAATAAATCTAAAGAAATTGAATAAACTTTGAAACGTTACCAATATAAAAATTAAAACCATAAGTCTAAACCAAACAGTTACTCCGATAAATTATTACAACAAATATATAATAGTTTCTTATTATTATATATTAAATATTTCAAAATTACTTATTATTATTTATTATTATTATTTTTTATTATTTATTATTAATTATTTATTATTATCTATTATTATTATTTTTTATTATTTATTATTATTTATTATTATTAACACCAAAAATTGTTAGCCTTTATAAATGGTTTTAAAAGAAAACGAGAATTAATATTTCAAGTTTGTACGGGAAAATTAAATTAGAAATATTAAAATCTTTTTCTCCTATGCCATTTTATATGATTTCTAGGCAACTTTTATTTCCCAGAATCCCTCGCGTCTATTGATTTGTCTTATCAAGAAAACAAATAAGTAAATATGCTATGATAATATCAAATTCAACAACTTTTTAATTTAAAAAAATATTGTATGTTATATTCTCGTCTTTCAGTTAGTATGGTGGATAGAGTTTTGTGCCGAATTCTGCTACCCAGAGCCATGATAGACTAGTAAAGATTCGGAATCCGGTCTGGTGAGGCAAGTGCTCGATCTTCGAGTACAACGTGCACGTAGAATCCTTGGAATCTAAAGTCCTGTGGTCGGCGCTAAGCAATACAAATGGTTCAGGGATCTGGAAAAAATTTCCATCCCCTTCAGATCTATGTCTAAATTGAGGAAGTTGCCTCATAAATGAGTAATGCTGTCATCTATCGGTGGGGTTTGAGCCAAGACGTACTTTCATCCTTGCGTTGCTCTCTTGTCAAACGAATAGCATACTTTACTGACTCAATTCGAAGATTTCCAATGGCTGGCAAGCTTGGATTGTTTAAGTGTCATTAGAAACAACAACAATCTGACACCCTATGCTAAGATTGGATTGGATATTGATGTTTCTCATATGATATCTTATAATTTAACATTCTGCAGTGTTAACTTAAAGTGTGTGCTCAGAAAAAAACTTTCTAGATAAGAGAGAAGGCCAAAGCATTTTAGTAACACTGCACTTCTTTTTGTTTAAAAGGAAAATAAATGATAATTGGTGTAATTCATAAAAAATATCAACAGCTTGTAAAGATAAAAACTGTTGAGAATAGCTTTCGAAATGAAAAAGCCTAATTGCATCCTTAACAAAATTCAGAAATATCATCCAATACTATAAAATATGGAAAGTGATAACGCTCTATATTTTGTAAACACTATTTAGTAATTCAACGCGTTTCAATTAATTTATAGTAAATTGCACAAATTTTTTATCATATTTTGATTTTTTTTTATTTATATAGCACTAATATAAATAAATATAAAGTAAAAGAGAAATATTTTCTTTCTCAAATGGTCATTCAATGAATTCCAAGAATCAGTCGTTGGAAAATTAGCCCAAAACGATTTTAAAAATTAATAATTATTCTCAGAAGTTATCTTCTCTAATTATAAAATAATTTCAGTAGAATAAAAAATTTATGATATCTTATGAAAATGTATTTACACCATGTAAAGAAGTTAATAAATTATTCATTTCAAATAACATTTTTAAGACACAAAAAACAGAGTCGTGAGACTCCTTACAAGGTTACACTGTCGGGGAGCGTGCTGCGTAGACCCGGTGATTATTATCATCGTTTGTTCTTCCAGTCTAAATTGTAGTAATGTAGTGCATGCGTGAGCCAGTTTTAACTTTGAGTCCTTACTAAGAAGGAAACGATAATGTATATACTAATGACTTATGTCGTAACTTCAGAGCCATATTAAAAATTAAATAAGTCCTAATAACTTTTTAGCAAAGGTGTTTTCTAAAGGCAGTCCCTAATATATATTTTTAAACTCGTGATGAAAAATGAAAGAGAAAATGTATGTACATTGAGGGTCGCAAATCAATTTTGGGCAGAGGAAAAAATAAAAACACTTTTAAATCACGGTACAGGAAGGCGAGAGTAACAAACAACAAGACAGGTCTAATAGCGAGAGGAAATAAAAGACGATTATTAGAGACACCTTCAAGTTTATTATGAAAAAAAACTATAACGTTCATAAATTCAATAATTTATATGCGTGTATTGTGCTGTTATCAAATGGAGATCCAGGAAAATTGTGAAATACCTAATAGAAAACAATACTAGAAAATAATTATCTACAAAAATATTAGTTTCGAAAGAAAATATCGCTTGTCACTGTATTACCTCAATTCAGTTTTCAATGAAGCTTAAAAAATACCAATAATAATTTTTAAAAAAAGTATATTTTCGATTTTTTATATCACATGAAATTAAAAGTAGTACATTTTTTAAACTATTCATAGAGTAAAAAACAATATAAATTATAATTTGTTGCAACATTTGTTGCATTTTCGTACTTGCATAGTAAGTTGTGAAATTCTCCTCATACTGTTAGCATTGTCTATCAATTTTAACAAAGAAAAAATATCGGTCAAACACAATGAATATTTAGTATATTTCATATTTACTGCAGGAAATATTTTAAAAATATAGTTAATTAAATCAAAATACTAGAGGGACATCGAAGTATTTAATTAAATAGTGTGAAAATGCCCACTTCAATAAGCTGTATAGGGGAAATCAATGTCAAGGCACTGGTTGTAGCAAGTTCATATTGAATTCACAATTAATATTCCATCAATTTCCACTTGACTATAAATTAATTGACTAGTAACTGTATGACTAAATAGTATTCTATGTTAACGTGTAAGAGGTATTCGAATGTTGCATTAAAATCCTTTCTGTTTAACAATGTTTCGAAATACAGTAACACTCGAATCTGAGAGTATATTCATGTTATGTTTTATGAAAACTGAGTGATGCTGGATTTCCTCTTAAAATCACATTCGAGAACATCTTAAATGTCACATTGTATCAATGTCTGACTGATTTGTACAACTATATGTATCAGTGTAAGATAATGTTTCCAATTTTTCAAAGATTTTATAAAAACTATACAGGAAATATCAATTCATATATTTTTAATCAGTTTTTGATGCAAATTTTATTTTATTTTATAACTGTCGTTGAACAGCCGACCCAAATTTTAGGTTTACGACTGCTAATATTCAACTTCGCAGCCTTGTAATCTTGAACCCAATTTTATGTCAGCACTGAAGTCGGTGTAAGCCGGATGCGGAATTCGTATCGACCAGCCATCTCTGAGATTCGAACCAGGTTCACCTCATTGAAAAGAGAACGCTCTATCCTCTGAGTCACTGCTACTCTTTTGGTAAAAATTTTATAATTTCAAAACCGTCGTTCAACAGCCGACCCAATTTTATGAATTAAAGACTACTAATGTTCAACTCCGTATTCTTCTAATTTTGAACTCAATCCAGAAGACAAGGTAGCTCCTGGATCGAGTATTGGAAGAAATTTGCCTTCGTGTAGGACTTTTTGATGGAGCTAACCCGCATTTGCGCTACATGGAGAGGAAAACCACGAGAACCTTCCACGGTTAGCCTGATGGCAAGGGGACTCTAGCCCATAATCCGCCTACCACTGAGGATATTTCACGTTAGCACTGGGGTCGGTGCAAGCCGGATGCGGAATTCGTATCTACTGGGATTCGAACCAGGTTCGCACCATTGGAAGGCGAACGTTCTATCCCCTGAGCCATCGCGACTCTTCGGTAAAAATTGTACAAAACACCTTTATTTAAGATATCAGAAGTTTTAAGTAATAACTTAATTTTTGATAAGAAATTTAAGCTATTTACATATAACGCATGCAAGTTTGTGAGTGCTTATCAACAAAATTATTATTATTTGTAAGCAAATGTCATGATTCTGTTTCAAAGCAAATTTTTCGAAAATCTATGCTGTTGTTTTTTTTTTAAGTGTTATCAAAATTTTCGTTTCAAATGCAGCAGTAAACAAACACTATTCTTTACCACCTATTATTTACTGAAATTGTACTAGTGAAGAGTTAACAGTAAATATTTAAATACAAACAGTTATAATTTATTGAAATTTATCCTTAAATATGTATGGTTCCTTTTTTTGAAAATTTTTACTATTGTGTTAAATGGACTATATTTTAGTCACACTTTTTAAAACTCCACTAAAATTAATATACAAATATTTCGCTTTAAAATGTTTGAATGAGTACTATATAGTGTAGTAACTAGGTATCAATAGATAATTTACTCTAGTAATCAAGATTTAGTACTGCCTCACAGTAACTAATTTATTACGCACTAACTCTGGTTTCATAATGAAATTTGCTATAGGCTAGATGGACGTGGCTAAGGGTGCAGAATCATTATTATATTCACCGCAAAATTTAAATAGTTATTTCACCCTAGCATGTAATTCTATTTTTAGACTATTTTCTATGTGCGACTAACAAGCATTTGAGTTGTAAATTTGCCTTTCTATTGCAACAGTGCCTGAAAAAAACAAGTTGAGCTTTTGAAAAAGTTAAGAATTGATATTGATATTAAAGTAATCTAGTTCTGTTATTTTAGTATGAGCATTGGTTTACATTTTATTTAGTACAGTGCTCAGGGTTTAAAAATTTTTTTGAAAAAAACTGTGCAAATGGTAATCAAATTTTCCCCCACTGACGATGTAATTTTCATAGTTCGTTCAGAAATATGAAATAATTTCAAATGTACCAATTATTTGTGTAACTATTTTTGTTTTAAGTGGCGCAATGTAATACAAAAAAGCATTTTTTTCAAATAAACAAGTCTCTTTTTGACCTATTTAGATTTTCGTTCCACTCAGAGCGAAATACGGTACAACTCATACATTGGAAATTCTCTGAAAAATGTTTTTTATTATTAATTTATTATTTTTTAATCTACTAATAGTCGAAAATTTTGGAAGTTGGGGGTTTTACTTTATTTTTCAATTTCTAATTGTAATTACCAAATTACACAATTTAAACAAGGTTTCTGAGGGATGAAATTACCAAAAAATTCAAATTTTATACAATAAATTTCTTTTAAATTTCCTTTTTGCCCTTAAAAAATATATTACTTAAATAAATGTAAGACATCTTATACATCGCAATTAAAAATGCTCTTGATAATTATTAAATTTTAAAAAAAATACTTATTATTAAAAGTTATTTTTTTTGTATCTTAGTCAAAACAAAATCTCTCATTAGATCATAAATTATTAAAATGTTCAGTTTTTATTTTACACATGTGAAAATGAGGTTAATAGCATGTTAATTTTCAGCAAAAAAAACTTCAAGGGAGAACAACACAGTAAAATTTACAAACAATTAAAAAAAAGAAATATGCATTTTTTATAGTTTTTCCTTTTAAGTTATTGTACCAAAATATTAAATTTACTTTTGCAAAAATTTAAAAGTTACAGAATAATATAAAGAGAACGACGCAGGACGCGCTATGACATGTATGAACAAGATAACTTGTGCGTTCGGTTGATTAATGGATTTGCACGCTCTAATCAAAACATTTTAGTACAATGCTATGATAACTATCCTATTTAAATCATTTGTTTAAATTATGTATGAAAAAGAATTAATGGTAATTTCATTATAAATAGTTTAAATAGCTACGTATTTAGCTGCAATTTATCAGCAACTTACTTAACTGCATATTTAGCTCAATAGCTGCAATAAACAGTTGCAAAAATATTGAACTTATTTAACTGTATACTTAGCTTAAAAGCTACAATAGTATCATGAAAAATTACTGCAACTTATTTAGCTGCATATTTAGCTTCATAGCTGCAACAATTTTTAATGAAATTTGCAAAGGGTTATTGATAGTTTTGAACAATTGCAAATAAATGTATCAATGTATTTGCTGGATCAGCAGTCAAAGAATATGCTCAAAAAAAGATGACTGCAGAATTTCGGCTGTTACTCTAAAAACAGGTGAGGGTAGATCGGCAATATACAGGGCAAGTCAAGCCTTTGAGACTGCTGAAAAGGGAGAATCTTCTTATAAACCTGGTATTAATGCATTATAGTTAGTTTCAAAATATGATGTATTTATATGGATTATTGATCACAAAACTTTTAACGCAATTTTCTCAGAACTATGTTTCTTTTAATTGCTGTATCTCTCACTAGTACATTTTTTAACCTATTCACTTAAATTTTTTGCACAATAAGTATAGTTTTCGTTACACGCAGAAAGTTTTGTATTGCGTTGGCTTGTCTTGAATAATCCATGAATAATAAATTTTTTTGAAAAGAAAAAAATTTGAAAAACATTTTTTTTAAATTCCATGAGGAGCAAAAGCTACATTCATGTAGTTAAAAATTATTTTTTTGCATATTAGTCCAAACAAAATCTCTCATTAGATCATAAATTATTAAATTGTTCAGTTTTTATTTTACACATGTGAAAATGAGGTTAATAGCATGTTAATTTTCAGCAAAAAAAAACTTCAAGGGGGAACAACACAGTAAAATTTACAAACAATTAAAAAAAGAAATATGCATTTTTCATAGTTTTTCCTTTTAAGTTATTGTACCAAAATATTTAATTTATTTTTGCAAAAATGTAAAATTTACAGAATAATATAACGAGAACGACGCAGGACGCGTTATGACATGCATGAACAAGTTAACTTTTGCGTTTGGTTGATTAATGGGATTGCTCGCTCTAATCAAAACATTTTAGTAAAATGCTATCATAACTATCCTATTTAAATAATTTGTTTAAATTACATATGTAAAAGAATTAATGGTAATTTCGTTATAAATAGTTTAAATTGCTACGTATTTAGCTGCAATTTAGCAGCAACTTATTTAGCTGCATATTCAGCTCAATAGCTGCAATAATAAGTTGTAAACATTGCATTTTGAAAAACATTTTTTTCAAATTCCATGAGCAGCAAAAGCTACATTCATGTAGTTTAAAATAATCGAAATGAGATAAAATTTGAAGGTTATTTTTTATATTTTCTAAGTGCAGCAAGTCAGGAAGGATTTGAAGAATAAGTTGTAAATACTATACTATATAACTGCCAATTTTTTAAATTTTTGTATTTTCAACATGATAAAATAAAGATTAAAATATCTGCAGTAAGATAAAAAATTATAAACTTACGTTTATCACAATCGTCTCAAAATTCATTAAAAAATGTTTTCTTTAACTTGTGTCTACTGCGTTGTTCCCCTTGTGATAAAATTCTAAGCAACAACACCCTATATAATATATGTTCTCTTTCTCGATATTCTGTTGACTGAAACTGTTTTCCCTAAAAATTTATTTCACCTTGTAACGACGCTGGCAAGATTCGAAATTTTCTATTTACAATAAACATCTTAATAAATTTTTGTTCAACGAATACAAAAATCAATTAAACAAAATTTATTTCTCTCCGAACAAAAGGTGATACTTTACGTTAAAATATCAAATTCTATCAATATAAAAAGATCTTCAAAATATTTTTAAGTACTTTACATTGTGCTTATAGTATTCTGAGACAGAAACTTTAATGAAAAAACTGATAATTTTAACTACTGATCTGTTGCAAGAATAGTTTTTGTTATTTTGAAAATACTCAATTTCCAGGTTTTTGTGACAATCATACAAATACTCACAGAATTCGGGTGTGGAAATTTCAAATCTGAAATTATTTTTTCTCGAAAACTAGTTTTTTTAACGATATTTTTAGTTTAGCTTAGTTTTTGGTATAAATGTGCAAGTTTGTAAGAAAACGTGCATGCTTACATACATATTGTCAGTTTAGTTTAGTTTTTTGTATGAATGCGCAAATTTGAAAAGAACGTTTATGCTTATATACATACATATTCACTTGTCAATTTAATGTATTTTTTTGTATGAATGTGCAAGTTTGCAAAGAACGTATATGCTTACATACATGCATAGTCGCTTGTTTTCTCTGTTGAAAATATCACTTAAGACAAAAAAATATTACCTTAACGTATCGTATTATAAACTGAGACGTAAACAATCGTCTTCTAACCGCTACCTACGTATCAGAGAAGTGTTGGGGAATATATGATAATAGATCCTGGTTCGGTATGTGTTATTAAATTACATAAAAACTATTACTTGTAGATAGAAACCGATTACAGATCTGAAATCAGTGACGCGAAAATATCTAAGATGCGTTCATAAATCTCATGCAACAGAAAACAAAGTTAAAAAAATATTTCTATATGTTACCTTTCAACAAAGACTTTGAATAGAGTAGTCAATTAATTAAAATGTTTAGTAAGTATTTTTTGACAATTTTAAGCATTTCAAAGAACATTTCTTAGATCTTAGTTTTTTCACAACCATTTTAATTATCTCACCATATATAAATCAACATCAGCATACGTATATCAGCATATTTTTTAAAACTATGTTAACCATTTGTTAAAGTTAAATGACAATTACCTATCTTAAGTAGTTTGCTTTTTAGAGTGAGTTAAAACTACAGAATAAACCGTAATGCCCATTATTATCTTGTCATAAATAGATTGTTCAGCATACGTATGTCAACATATTTTTAAAACTATGTTAACTGATTAATTCATTATAATTTATGTTAATTGACAATGGTCTATCATAAGTAGTTTGCTCTTTTGAGTGAATTAAAACTACGTAGTGTAATGACCGTATTCTTAAAAATCCTTGTCAAAATTGAAGTATTTAATTGCAAGCAATAAAAGTTTCAAATTAATAATAAATCTTGACGACCTTGTAGAGCGAGAAACTACAAACCCCAGAACCTCTTTGATTGAGAAAGAAAGAGTTCAAAAACTATATATATATATATATGTGTATAACATAAAAAGCTTCTATTAATCTTTTTACGTTAGTTTCTTTGCTATAAAACGACTCCTACTTTATTACTAATTAATTATTCTATTCCAAATTCTTTCTCANATATATATATATATATATATATATATATATATATATATATATATCAGTTTTAAAAAAGAGAAGTCATAGATTCTTGTATTTTTATTTACGTTTCGTTTTATAACTTTACTCACATATCAAAAATATATAGCATTTATCTATCATGAATTGAGTTACGAGTTGTATTTTTAATGCTGCTTAAAAGGGAAAAAAAAAACAAATCCATTTAATCGAATATATATTGTCGTTGATAAAATACGAGAAAAAGCTTCTTATTGTTAAGAAGCTGTTTTATAACTAGTATTTTAATTCAAAAAATATATTCTCCAAATCACACCGGTAACGAGTTTGATTAAGTCTGAAGTATTGTAGTTAAGGAAGCGAGAAAACTTGCGCTTTATTTTATGATTTTTTCTCGGTAATTTTTGATATTTTATCAGAAGCTGAAAAACTTTAATTAATTCGACGCATATTCCACTTTACTATTTTAATATTTTCTATATTTTATAAATTTTGTTATCTTTTCAACATGATGTTCTTAGAAATTACACTATTAGTTTCTGAAGTGCTAGTTTTGATTTAATTTATTGCTCTTCTTTCTTTAAACGGAATTATAGATTTTTATATAAAAGTTCTTCAAATTTTTTATCACTGTCTATTTCGTTTGTTGCTTTTATAAATCTATTTTATCGTTAATATAGGATAAAATTCTCGATTCATTTATTATTATTTCAGTTTATTCCAGAAAAGGTCTTTAACACTAAAAAGACTGAGCATTGTTGTACATCCCGAAAAACTGAAAGGGCCAATTTGGCCTTTCCCAAATTGTTTGCTTGTATATTATTAGAGATCCAAAGTCATATTTCATTTAATCTAAATATATAATGGACTTGATAATTTAATCGAAATTCTATGGTATTTTATTTAATTTGTTTAACCAAAATGAATAAACAGAACACTGATTTTTAAACTACATGTGTATACATTAGTTTCTTAGATAAATGAGATTATCCTGTGTTGACCATATAGAAAAAAATATTTACGAAAAATAAGATTTGTTGAGGTTCTTTTATTATAATTATCAAACGTCATGCTTCTGTGCTTTGGTGAATGAAAGTAGATTCGGCTACTAAGAAGAGCAGACTAAGGTGCTTGTCTTATTTTCATGAAGAAATTTCAAGTTTAAAAAAATAGCTTCATTTTTTCCCCTTTAGCTTAAAGCGGGATTCGAAGAGCTCCCTTAAGGCCCATTGTAGCGACAGACAAAAAAAGAACAGCTTCGAAAAGTCAAAGATATCCATCAAGAGCTGAACAATTACAAGAAATCAGTTACTTTAAAAGGTAATATCGTAAGAAGTTTTCTTGGATTATTCCTCGGGGTCCTAAAATAATGGGGAAATGTTTTTAAGTAGTCGAGCATTTTTTATAGGTAATTTATGCAACTAAACTATTAATGAAGATTTAAGTCTTGCCATATAAATGAGGTATAAAAGCTTTCTTTTAAAAAAATAACGTAATAATTCCGACCCAAGAAAATTTTACAAGCATATTTTTTTTTAAATACATGTGCATTTTTTTTTCAGTTACCTTATATAATTCTATATAAAATACTTTACTCATTTTAGAAGTATCTTAAACTTTTCTTCGGTCGATGCATAATTTAGCTCTTTTGGTGAAGATTTTTTTAACTTTTTCAGAACCTGCTGAATAAGAAAGAAGCGCTTCACTAGACCGCAGACGAAATAAGGAGTACGCATACGTATATATACAAGATGTAATACAGATTGTGCATCATCTCCGTGAGGTCTTGGGCCACTAGAGTCAGAAGGATCTTTATATATATATATATATATATACTCATTTTAGCTTACATGTTTGATGAGGGCTGACATCTAGTTTAAAATAAACTTTCTCTGAACACATGACAAATAGTTTGGCTCCGTCATTTGTTGTATANCTTATATATATATATTATGATCGTGAGGTAAGAATAGAGCGATCTCATAAGTGTGTTCACGTTTCTGAATGGATAAAAGATATCAATTTCTTTAAAAACAGAAGTCATAAAGTCTTGTGTTTTTATTTAAATTTCCTTTTATTATTTCATACCTACATATAAAAAATATATATAACATTTATAATACATGTGAATCATGCATCAAGGTTTAAGGTAATATTATGACTTTTAAGTTTTTAACTAAATAATGTAAATTTCAGTCGAAGTCTTTGTAACTATAACAGCCCCAAGTCTGGTAAATCATAGGTTTTACTGGTAAAACACAGAATTTACCAGACTCCGGGCTTTTGCAGAGATAATCTTAAATATTTTCATACATAACCAGAGATAATCTTAAATATTTTCATATATAATCTACGTAATACAATCATATATTATGAAATACGATATTTGATTTGTTTGACTTTCCAGTAAGAACTTCCTTAAATATTTAAAATTATGAAGAGACAAAAACTTCCAATTGGAAAATGTTTCAAGGTAGAATTCCATGAATTCCTGCTGCGTTGCATTGATTTAATCCGTTAGCACAAGTTTTGAGAGTCAACGTTAAATTTTTGACAACTTTGAATCAAAACTGTAAGAAGAAAAGGGAAAACACTTGCAATAGAATTTCTGCAACAATTAATTTAGAAAGAAGTTTCACAATGAATCAAATATTACCGTACATGCTTTTGGAACAAAATAACATAACGAATTCATCAAAAATTTGAATTTTCTACACTGTTAAATCTGTCCAACTACATGGATGAGAGACATGGAATCGAAATAAAAATAACATGAAAAATCTTCAAGTATTTATTATGTTTAAGAAGAACCTTGCGTATCAAGTGGTTTCATAAAATTTGTAATGCAGAAATCCTTAGAAAAGCGAAATAAAAACCGATTGATCTGGAAATTAAACTAAAATGGAAATGAATTGGTCATGCTCTACGTAGACCTAAAAAACTTAAAGTAAAATAAGTTTTTGATTGGAACCCTCTGGGCAATCGAAAAAGAGGAAGACCTAAAAATACTTGGAACAGGACGATTGTAAGCGAATTGAAAACAATAAGGAAAACATGGAGAGAAGAAAAATATCTGGCCACAATATGATGGAAGCTCAATGAAAAAAAATATATATGCATGCGTAAATATTTGTGTATGTGTAAATATGTATGTATGTGTAAATATGCATGTATGTGTAAATATGCATGTATGTGTAAATATGTATGTGTAAAATGTAAATATTTTCGACTATTTAGTATAAAAAGCACAATTTTACAAAAAATAGCTGTAGTATAAGATAATATCCAGTAAAAAAACAAAAAATAATAATTGCCAGAAAACATTTATTACAAAATATGCAGCAATCTTTCAGCTTCATCTGAACTTATGAACCATTGGCATTGTAGCACTTGTTATACCGTAGGATAAATTTTTATTATTCAGTATCATAGAAGTTAGCCACCTGGGAATTCATCGGATATTTCTTCAGCTGCAAGTACAGGCGGAAGCCATTGAGAAGATCTTAACCCTTTGACATAAAATTCGTCTTAAACATATTTTTCTTACTTTCTTGATTATTTTATATTAATTTAAGTCAAAATAAAAAAATATGTATATTTAGCATCGAAATAATTTATGGTTATAAAATACAGCGCGTCTTTTTCTGCCTTAAAATTAATGTTGTCGTTAGTTTTGTCAACATATTTTAGACAAGCTCACGCATCCTAAAGATTGGTCATGAGCCCATCTTAATTACAATTTAAAAATAATATTCCGAAAGATGGAAAACTTTTTGCCAATAGATAATACTAGTATTAGTTTATTGGTGCAGTTTTAATATGTACTATGTATATACTAATATGCATATCCTGGTACCTACCATGAGTACTGGGTAAATAAGTTTTTTGCAGCCTACCAAATGGGATAAGTATCAGGGAAAATTGATGATTATGGTAATTTTTCCCTATCAGGAGTTGGTTTCGGGCAATGCTAAATGATTGTGTCTGCATATCTCTTTTTAATTTGGTGCATGATTTTGCAATGTTGATAATTACCGATTTATGGATTATTTAGTTTCATTTCAAAAAGTGAAACGAGTATTCAGCTTCTAACAATAACAATAAACTGAAAAAGTTGCCTGAGATCAAAGTAATATTTATTTTCAACGTGACTTTGCTTAGAAATAAAAATATTTTTTTTACTAAGGCAGTGTGTTTGAAACACAAACTAGTCCGAACCAGAAACGGAAAAAAATGTACATCGAAGCTGTATAAGGGTTAATTTTTCTTGTCTTTTTTAATTATTAATTTGTAAAAAACATAAATCCCTCCATAATGTAGGGAAGCTTATGTTTCAAGTTTTTCATTTTCATAGTTGAAATGAGCTCAAAAAAAATTTCAAGGCTATATATATTTTTTTTAAAAAATTACGCTTGCTAAATTATTACATTTTGTAAAAATGTTAGCACTTTTTGTTAAAAATTTTGCATTAGCGATTTTAGCATATCATGCTTTAAATAACTGCAAATGCTAACGTATAATTTGAAAAATGATCTGTAATAAAACCTGGTTTCAGGTAGAAATTTTGTAGCGTATTACGGCAAATTTGAACCATCAAAATCTTCATTCAATCAAATAACCTTGTAATATAAAAGTTTAATCCAATTTTGTGCATAAAAATATATTAAAAATAGATCGAAGATTCCATTTCCCAAGCCAATTCTATATCCAATATCACCGTTTGATGTAAAAATTATGTACAACGTAGTACGGCAAATTTCAGTTATATCATTAAAATCTTTATTCTATCAATTGACCTTGTAGTATAAAAGTTTAAACCAACTTTTGTGAATAAAAATATATAAGAAAATAGATCGAAAATTCCATTTCCAAAGCCAACAAACTAAATTGCGTTGTATTTAAAATTAGAAAGCGTAAAATTGAAACTATTAACTGTTCAAAAGATTTTATTTTCAAGATGTGTTAGCGCTAAACTGAGCAGTCAAGCTTTATCTTATTGAGAAAATAATTAAAACATAAAACCTGCTTATCTTTATAACGTAAATTATCTGCTTGATTCAACCACACATGTCTTTGTGGGTATTGAACTTTTATGCCTTCCAAATAAATTAAACTTCTATACTGTAAAAGAAACATTTATGCTTTAGTTGAAAATAATGGGCAAAATGAATCTTCTGATTTTTATTTTAGTTTTGTTTCGCCATTTAAAACTAATAGCCGTAACAAATTCCATCATGGGTAAGGACTCGTGACGACCCCTTTTTTAAATGAAAATTCGGGAATTAATAGGAAGCCAGTGATTAATTAATTCGCTAAGCAATAAACGGCACGATGCTTGAAACGTTCGAATCTTGCCACTTTAAATTAAGAACATTTTATTAATATCTAACAAAGTTTCTCTAATAGTTGGAGTGCTTTTAGCTAATTTATTTTTAAAGGAATCTTGTCATGAAATAATTAGCTATTGGAATAAGATATTGTGCACAAACTTCGCTTTATTTTTATATTTTAGCTATAGTAAATTAAGACATAAATGCGTTCGCAAATTAACAAATCAAATGATTAAATTGAACCTCGAATATCTCTTGAAAACGATGTTAATCAAATAAAACTATTTTATAGTTAACAATATTTGTGTTTAAATTTACAACACATGTTGGAAACTTCAGATTTATACAAGTAAAACACGCAGTCTAGAATACACATTGTAACACAAAACTTTTATAATTATTTCTGTCGAAACTGCGCTTTATTTTTAAATGTTGTCTGTAGTAAATTAAGTCATTGGCTAAGACTATTGGAACTAAAATTATAAAGACATAAGATCGGACTATTGGACAAAGATATTATGCACAAACTGCGTTTCATTTTTGAATTTTATCTATAGTAAATTAAGACATAAACATGTTTGCAAATTAACAAATTAAATAATTAAATTGTGAACACCTAAAATATCGCTTGAAAAAGATGTTTATCAAATAAAACTATTTTGTAGTTAACTATATTTGTGTTTAAATTTACAACATATCTTGGAAACTTTAGATTTATACAAGTAAAACACACTATCTAGAATACAGACTATATAGAATACACACCAGCTAGAAAACTTTTATTCGTATTACACAAAACTTTTATACTCATTTTGCTGAAACTGCGCTTTTTTTAAGTGTTATCTATGGTAAAAATTAAGACTTACTAGTTCATAGAAATAAATTAAGGAAATTTCTTTAGGCGTGAAAAAATATTCATCAAATAAAATTACTTTACAATTATATTTAGTATGGTTTACATTTACTACACGTGTTGAAAACTTAGAGTAACAAATATAAATAAGACTAACATATGGAATGTTTTCACTATGCATTTCTCAAAATTTCAAACATCGAATATTTCTATAGGTTTTGATTTAATAAAGTTAAAAACATGTTGAATACTTTTAAAGTCGAATGTCGATTTATTTCAAAGCTAAAGTAGTTCGTAAGTTAGTTTAGAAAACAATTTTTTCATTGAAGTTACCAACTATGGAAAAAATGCTGGGTTCCAGGTTCAAAACCAAGATTTTTCTGCAACCGTCACGAAATGTAACTTTTTAAGGAAAACCCAGATTACGGTACGCCGTGAAACTTAAGAGAACTAGAACGTACTTCATGAAATTATAGACGTTAAATGCAGTTCATATGAGTTAATATTCAGTTCATATGAGATCATATGCGGCTCATAAATACAGTTGCGTATTTCATGAATTTTTTATATATTCTTCATTCTCATTTATTCTTTCCCATGGTATCCCACAGATTTTATTTATGTATCAATTACTACGGTAAGCCGTACTAATCAGTACAATCAGTACGGTAGGGCGCAACAACTCGTATTGGCACCTATGACGTTAAACTCTGCATTCAATCCAGTTCAAATATTTCAAATGATATTGATAATTGTCAAAAGCCATTTTGAGAGCAGCGGTGGATAAGGGTATAGAGCGTTCGCCTCTCAATAAGTTGATCGATCTTTGAATGTTGATAGCTGATAATTCTGCACCCGCCTCACACCGACTACAGTGTGGGTGTAAAATATCATTAATGGTGGATGGATCATGGGTTAGAATCCTCTTGCCGTCGGACTAACAGTGGGAGGTTTTCTTCTGGTTTTTGTGATTTTTCCTCTCCCTGTAACGTAAATGCTGGTTAGTTCCATCAGAAAGTATTCCACGAAGGCTAGTTAGAACCAATGCTTGATTCAAGAGTACCTTGATTAGAATTTTAAAACTCTTCTGGGTTGGGTTCAAAATCACAAGGCTACGGAGTTGAACACTGATAATCGTAAATTCAGATTCGGATCGGCTGTTCAACACCGATTATAAACTATACAACATGAAATGTCATTTTGAAAAAATCAAATACATTGATACATGGGTTAGCAATTGAAGAGCTCGGGAAAATATACTGATTATTCACGTTTTCAAAAGCACTATTCGCGTGCTAGCAATAGAGTATATCTGAGTATTATAATTTTTTCTAGAGGAAATTTTAAAAAAAGTCTATCTTGAAACTATATTAAGAAGGAAAAAAATGAATTATATTAAAAAATGCCGCCTCTGGAAAAAGTGAAGATGACCACTATATTGGACGCCCGGTGGCTGAGTGGTAGCGCTTTACGCTCCCGTGCCACAGGTCCTGGGTTTGATCCTTAGACCGGGCAAGGTTGACTCAGTCTTTCATCCCTTCAGTGGGTCGATAAATGAGTACAGTACCAAGCATGCTTGGAAACTAAACACTGGGGGTTCCGCGTTCGGCAGACCACCGGACCGGAACATCTGCTCCTGCACCCCAGAGCCCATGGTCAAGAAAACTGAGATGGGCACAGTAGGCCTTGGCCCTCTATGGGCTGTCGCGCCGCTGAGTTTAGTTTAACCACTATATTGACCCAAGTATTCAAATATTAGAAGTTCGTCGGGATGGCACTTTGTACAACAGTAATGCAAAAAAAAAATCTGAGAATCAATAAAATAAAGGAATAAAATGTCATGCGTATTCAAACAACATACTTAACTTTTTATAGGGTTAGATTTGAATTTTTATTTCGTTTAAATGTTTCATATAGCAAAATTTTAGTCAGTCCTTCTTTTTATAAATTCAGAAGTGTATTTTTAAAATATATCAATTTGAATGACATTCCTTTGTTTATACACATAGAGATAGAGAAAAACTACTTTTCTTATTTTTTTAATACAGTCAGGCCATAACCGAAGTAGAAAGATTTATCCCCGGATAGTGAAAAAAAATTAACCTTTTAAAACTCAACCAAATTTTATTTTATAACCGTCGTAGAACAGTCTACCCAATTTTGAGTTAGCGCCTACTAATGATTTACAAAGCTACAAGGCAACTCCATGGCCTTGTAAGTTTGACCCCAATCCAAAAGACATGGGAATTCCTGGATCAAGTATTGGGGAAAATTCGCCTTCTCGGAGGACGTTTCGAGGGAACCAACCCGCGGCTGCGTTACATAGAGAGGAAAACCACGAAAATCCCCAACGGTTAGCCTGATGGTAAAGGAACTTTAACTCATGATCTTCTACCACTAAGGATATTTTGCGTCAGCACTGTGGTCTGTGTAGGCCGAGTACGGCATTCATATCGACCAGCCATATCTGGGATGTGAACCCGGTTTACCTCATTAAAGGCGAGAGTTCTATCCCCTAAGCAACCACGGCTCACTCAAACTAATTTGTAGAAGATACTATTAAGTCAACGAGAATTTGATTTTCAAAATTAAAAAATATCGATTTTTCTCAACTAGGAACCAAAATGGCGCTGCGAGACAAAAGCAAGTACCAAAAATTTGCATTTTACCTGCAGTTTGATAGTAGTACCCCATTTTTGAATTGACATATTTACATTTTGCATTTATTTTATTGCATTTTATTCTCACGGATTATATAACAGTTTAGCTTTCAGCCCTTAGTAGTAACATGCTGCATGTAAGATTTCCCATAAAAATAAGGTTATTTGAAGTTTATCCCATTAAAGTTAGAAAAAACTCATTGCTTTCTAGCAAGTAACCTACAAACTCTTAATTAAAATGGGACGAACTTCAAAAAACCTCGTTTCTACTTTAAAATTAGCATATAATATGCTACTGCTATGGGACGTAAGAGATAAAATGTTTTTCATGTAAATAATATGATGATAGTGACAAAATGCATGTTTAAGGTGAATTTTCTTTACTTGCTCTGTCCATTTTAGCACAAAATTTGCATTCAAGTTGTCTTTTTTTATCTCTCGTAGATAAAAACTATTTTTCTTTAAAAAAAAGTCAAATTCCTTAATAGTATCTACAGCAAATTAGATTCAGTTTTAGTCAATGCTTTTCTCGCTAATCGTCTGTCAAGACCTTTAGTTTAATTATGGCCATTTTATATTTCTCTAAAATTGGATCAATAAAACCCACATAGTGGGAATTTTAAAGAACCATGTTATAGAAATTTCAAATTTATAGCATAAATTTAATTTTAATTGTTGTATCAGATAATTAAACTTCATTAAATCTCAACCTAATGCATCACCGAAAATCAATGCATGATCTTCCAAACATCTAACAAACAAATTTATAAAATCGTCTTTAGAGATTATACTTAAATAGAAAGGTGCTAGTAGTTTTAAAAATCAAACTTTCAATTACTGAAATTTCTGAAATAAAAATTGTAAATTCAATCATTAAATTATTTAATGGATATTTTTATTAAATAATTCCGATTTGCAGAATTTCCTTAAATTTTCTTTTATAATTTATCTATCAACATTCTACAATTTATATCTTATCCAATTTTACATCTAATTTCCTTTCATTTGTAAAATTTTATCAAATTTGTTTGAAAATTAATTTGTTGAATCTGCAAATATAAACCTTGTTATAATTTAAATAATTATTTTAATTAGTAATTTCTCTAAATTTCCAATCTTAATTCATTTATGAAATTTTTACAATCCCTATCTCTATTTAAAAAAATATTTCAATTAGCTTATTTTTTTAATTTACATAGCAAACTCATTGACTGAATTTTTAAAATACATATTTTATATGAATAGTCATTTTTACTAGCGAATTTCTTCAAATATCCATAACTAATTCATTTAGGAAATTTCTACTATTCATATTTCATTTAAATATTCATTAATATTCACTTTTATTTAAGTTTATGTTGCAAGTTCATTTATTGAATTACAGACATATTTATCTAATTTAAAACATTTTTTTTGTAGAATTTCCTTAAACTTTGTCAATTAATTCATTTGAAAAATATCTACTACCCATTTTTCATTTAAGCATTTATGCACCTTCGAAACTTTTTTCTTCAAATTTACCTAATTAGTTCATTTATGAAATTTCGACATCTCGTTTTCCATTTAAATATTCATTCTTATTTTCCTTTTTTCAAGTTGATATTTAAAGTTCATTCATTGAATTTCAAAAATAGATATCTTATTTAAATAATCCTTTTCAATATCAAATCTATTCAAGTTTCGTAGAATTTATTTTTACCTATATACAGCAAAACTATTTACTAAACATTCAGCATCATATTCTGTAGTCAAACTTCCTTACATTTAATACTTAAACGCAAATTTAAATTGACCAAATACTTTTGTAACTGCGCATTTGAGATTGGTAGAAACATTTTGTTCGGGATAACGTAATTTAAAATGAAAAATTCGAAAAATCAAAACCGAATTCTTTATTCTAAACTCTAAATGCACAAGTTTTTCCCTAAAAAAGAATTTAAAAAAAACCGTAGTTGCACTAAGCTTTCAAATCTCGAATGTACAGATATATTAATCTTATGTAAGAATGGAAAATCTAATTTTTATTTCCTTTTCGACTCTTGAACTGATTCTTTCTGGACAAAATAGAAGTATAAAGGCTCAAAACTCTATAACTTGGCGATGTATTTTATTTGGATTTCTGGAAAACAAAAGCACACTTTATTGGATCAGCAATTTTTTTGTACTATGTTGGTACTTTTTTTATTGGATCTTATTCCGTGGTTCTATTGGGAAACAATATTTACTTATAAGAAAGCAAGCGGTGCTTACTTATTGTAAACATTTGGAAAACCAACCGACGCGGTACTTTAAATAGAGTAAATTCCTAGTTACGCAAAGTCAATTCTCTATTCTGCGATAATAAAAAACTACCAAACTCTTAATAACAAAGAAAAGATCTGGCAGAGTTTAGATATCCTATCTAGCAAAACGTAGCCAACTGAAGAAAAGGTCTAAGAAAAAGAAGCGAGTTAGAGCGGAGAAAAAATAGAAAGAAACGCTAAAAAAAAGGGTACGAAAAAAAGCATGAACTTGTAACTCATTTCATTGTACCGTTCTCTTAATTTTGCTATGACCTGGAAAACGTGACCAATATCTGAACTTGCCATTAGTAGTTCGTGATACGTGATGAAGTGCTCTGATTGTAATGAAGTAAGATGCCTTTTTGTAATCTACTTAAATTTAAGCCCTTTATTTATTTATTCGACATTTGTTCTTTTATGTTTGGCTTTTCTATTCGAAATTCTGTTAGTGTTTTTCTGAAAAAATTTTAAGAGATGTAAGAAGTTAAAAAAAAAATTTGCTGCAGTGATGAGAAAAATGTTAAAATCTGTGTTGCAGTTTATTTTTTATGCTTATTTAGTACTTTTTATGCAGTCTTGGAGCGTAAGAGTACATTAGCATACCCAATAAAATACTTTTTTCTCATTCTTTACAGAGAAGTATAGAAAATGAAATCAATTATTAAGTGTTAAAAATTCAAAGCAGAATAGGAAGCCGATTAGTTTTTTTTCCTTATTCCAGAGTTCTGTAAATGATGCCATAGATAAAAAGAAACTTTAAAAAAATCTAACCCCTATAAACTTATTATTTTAAAGAACATGGAATTTTATATGCATGTATTTTAAAAAGTAATTGAAGAGGTTTTTTTAATGCTCCAAGAATGTATTTTAAGAGGATTTTTATTCCATGTCTTTAAAAATGATCAGTAACAATTATTTTTCATGCAATACATTTTTACGTAAAAGACAACCATATTTTTCCACTTTTTAAAAAAAAGCACAAGAAGTTCCAATCAAATTAAAAACGTCAACTTATTTTAATTTTTCTAGCAAAAACTTGAATAGGTTTTTTGCTCAAACTCAATTAAATAGGTTTTACCTTGAAACCTCAAACTTTCGTTTTACTAGATAAATTATAAATTTTAAAATTTTAAGAACTCAGTCAAATTTAAGTTTGTTTTTCGAGGTTATTTTACCTAAGGTAAAAAATACAGTAAAGCTGTAAATGTATGTGTATTTAAAATAAATAATTAACATTTTGTACATTATAATCCCATGCAATAAAGAGTTGGAACGCGTTTAAATCATTTAAAAAAATTGCATACGTTTTTAATTTTCCAAATAATTAATATTGATATATTTTGTGCCATTATCCTAATGCATATCGACGTAACACTTCCTAGAAGAGAGCAGGCCTTCGCATATGTACTTAAAGAAACCACTATCAACCATGCTGTGGGGAGGGGGGGGGAGATGTTACAACGTTTGGACTACTAAGGATCAGATGTCTCATTTATGGTAACCCGCTTGAAGGCCGACTTTCTCTTAAAAAATTATGAGAGCTGGTTACAGGTGGACAAAGCTTGACCAATTGATTAAGTCAATTGAGTCAATCTCACAATATCTAGCATTAAAATTTAAATAATTTTACAAAAAAAATGTTCGTTTGAAATTAACATATACCTAATTACGTTTATGCTAATGTTTATAGGGGTAGAAAAAAAAAAGATTAAGAACAGAGTTTGAAATTCGGTTGTCTGGTCAATAAATAATAATTAGCTGTGCAGTGCACCAAAAATAAACGAACTACACTGAATAACTTTTGATCTAATGATCGGATTTTCACGTTCTAGAACTCATTCCTTATGGTTCGATAGGGTGACCTCAAAAATGCTAATTAATTAGCGTAGACAATATTTTAAATTATGCAATCAGAAGCAAAAATACTCTTTCTCTGAATAAACATACCTTTTTATCAATTGATTCAGATTTCTGCCCCCCAAAATATATGGGTAGCCGCAATCTGGGAAATATGGTCCCCATAGTTTGATCAGGTGACAGCTCCTAAGTTTGAACCCCGTAATGTTAATTTCACTTTTTACGTATTTCGCTATAACTCGAGAATATTTTAAGCGAATTAAAAGCTTTTTGCACACAATTATAAAACTAATTTATCCAAAGATAATGACATTCAAATAATAAATTTTAGTAAATATTTAATATTTTTTATTATTTTATTTAATAATGGTAGAAAAAATTTAGAATTGTAAGGTCTATATATCTTTTTAAAGTATGTAATTTCACACCATAAAATACAAAATTTGAGCGAAATTGGTTGAACAGTTTCTGAGAAATCTTCACTTCTTTAAAGTTCCATTTCTCAGGAACTATTAACCGATTTCAGTCAAATTTTGCATTTTGCTAGGTAAAATTGCATATTTTAAAATAATAATAAAAATTGTATGCCTTACAATTAAAAATGTATCAACTATTGTTTAATAAAATATTAAAAATAAAAATTATTTATTAACGTTTGCATTTTGCATGGATAATCTTATAATCTTAATATTATTATCATCGAATTATCTTTGGATAAATGGATTTTATAATTGTGTGCGAAAATATTTCAATTCGCTAAAACAGTTCTCGAGATATGACAAAATACACAAAAAGTTAAGAGTTCCAAAATTTGGATCGTTCTCCTGACCAAACTATGGGGACCATATTTCCCAGATTGCAACTTTTGGGGATTAGACATCTGAATCCGTCGGAAAAAAGGGCTTATTCAAAGAAAGTACTCTTTAGTATCCGACTACATAGCTTAAAATATTTTCTGAAATAATTAATTAGCATTATTAAGATGACCCCATTAAACCATTAAGAATAAGTCCTAGAAAGTGAAGATCATTAGATAAAAAAATTTCTGGGAGTCCTTTTTTGCGCACTGCACACTAGCATTTAAATAAAATTTAACTATTAAAATTTATTAAGAAAGGAAACGAATAAAAATATTTGCATCCTCTCTTCATAAAATTGATTATTTCTTTTTATTTGGGAAAAGATTAGAAAAATTAAACATAAATTCATAATTTTAAAAAAAATACAAAAAGCCGGAAAATATGTAATTCCTATTATAGCATGACTTGTCGATCGCTTAAAAAAAACTATATCATGCAACAAAAGAGAGCATTTAAAGACTAGCCTTAAGTAATTAAAGATTCTAAATTTTTATAATTTTTTTGCAACACGCTTGTTTGGAAAAGAACTGAGATGCAAATCCACTTCTACGATTCAAATTCCGAAAATTCAGTAAATATTTAATTACGTTTTTTTATATAGTTTGAAAAGTTTAGAATAAAGTTAAACATTCTGATGTAAAATATTTTTTTATCTTTTTTACATGAGAAAGTTCCCTTGCTTATTTTTAAACACCAAATATCCAAATGTATTTCGCACAGAATCATGTTTATTTTTAGTTCAGTTTTACATTTAATTTTAATGAAATTTTGACTTGTGAAATCTGTATAATAAAATATGTTACTCCCGGTCAGATTGAGTACATTTTGTGTACACCTGCACCAGTTTTTTAAGATTTTTTATTCTCGCTTACATCGGCAATAGCTGCGAAAGGATGGGCCTTTCTTGTTAGGATTGTACTTGCTCACGTAAATAGCAGTGATGTAATTATTGTTGTTGTTGTTGACGTATGCCTGTTTAGGCAGAGGGGGTGCGATTGTTTTTGTTTTCCAGTGGCGCCATCTATGGCCAAGAATTTGACTTCTGCCACACCATACGTCGTACCCGCTTATAGGGTGGACCCATTCATACATCCATTCATCCACATCATTCATCCACAGATCGTAATTTTGACCTGAATCAGAGAACGATCGATCTCTAATCCAGTACCCCCAGAGGTAATGATTTGTTATGGGAACATGGAGGACTTTTGCTACTCGACAGATTTAACGTGCATCAGTCACTCTACTACACGGGGAGTCTTAGGCCGGCGGGGTTCGAACCCACAAACTCTCGGACATGGGCCCAGCACCCTACCGACCAAGCTATCCCGGCCCGATGTAATTATTGGAGTGGTATATTACTCCTTTGAGTATATTGAGTTAACAGAATTAAGTTTCAGTCATGTGTTGGCAACGGGTATATTTTCTTTTGCAGATAACGTGAGTGACGTCATTCGGTGTGCATGTAAATACTGAACTTGTATAAAAGGCATGTATTGTTCTCACTTCGTAACTCAAGTTACTATGTCATTGTATCCGAGTTATGTACGATGTTACCCTTGTATAAGCTGTATAAGTAATTATTTTTCAGCTGTTTGCTGTATAGAGATGTTCCTGTATCTGACCAATACCTCCTGGAAGAGAGAAGACCTCAGAGCGGGTTACCATAACCTCGAAATTTGATCCTTTAATAGTCCAAACGTAATGATTTATTGCATTTTTTCCAACAGCGCAGCTTAGTAGCTAAAACGTATTGACATATTTCTTATTTTGTTACCACTGCGCAGTTTATGCTCGTTGCGATGGACTACTAAATTGATCCGTGCTGAGGCCTTCTCCCTTCTAGGAGGTGTTGATTTAACGCATTTCAAGCTGGTCACGTAAAAATACTTTCTGAAACTTCTGCGATCCATACTGAAGTTTAAAAAGCGGTAGTTCTTTTCCACTCTGGTTTTTGATGAAATTACCCATTCGTGATTACCACAAACATGAATGATTCAATATAAATGAAATCAGTACTACATTCGTCATCGTAACTGTTTTTTTAATTGACGTTGTAGCTAGAGTGAAAATTTTGCTCCAACTTTTATGGAATATTGCCTATCATTTTTTTTAAATTCTAATCTATAACAGCTAAAATGCATATTTTTTGGAAAAGTTGCTACATTCAATGTGTAAATAATAAAAAATTTTAATTTTCTCCTTTCTTCATATGACTATCCACATTCATTTACCATCCGCAGTGCATGCTCTGCCAACAGAGAATGGGTGTGGAGTTAAAAACAATGCGCATACGAGGAATCGTCATCCGTGTTTATTTTAGATTTAAATAATTGCTATACCATACTTAGAATTATGTTGAGGAAAAGTTCTATTCCAATAATTTGCTTGCCTTTTGAAACTTAGAAAATATTTTTTCAACGTTGGAAACTTTGTGGTTTAATATCTAAATTCACTTTTCTCTAAAATTAAATACACCAGTGGAGATGAAATAGAATTTGCGATTAAAACTTTCTCCCGTGGTATAACATCCTCTTAAATTAGATTACCAGGTATGAATTTGCCGAAACATTCACTACACTAATGCTTTATATATATATATATATATATATATATCAAAAGAATTTCCCGGATATTTTTCTTTTTCCAATTTATAGACACTACACGGATAAATTAATAAAGTTCAATTATCTTTTAAGTTCTCCGCAGAACGTCTTAGCGAGAGATCAATTTTAACTGGAGGCGTTTTGTTTTGAATAGCATGTGACCTTGAGTGAGAGTTAAATTTACTGTATGTGAACAGATTTAATATCTGTGAGTGCGCATTTGCTGAAACGAGGATTAAAGATTGATATAATTTCGATGTATTTTTATGAAAAAAAATGAGATACACTTTTTATAAGCGAGTAATGTGTTAATTTACGACGTCAATGTGTTAATTATTGTATCTTTTTTCATCCCTGCTTAGCGTCGTTAAATGATAGATTTGTGTTTTTATATTGCTAAAGTTTTATAAAACTTGCAGTAGAAATACAAAAAATCATGTTTAGCTTTGTAAAATAATAATTTGGTATTTCAACAAGTGATCTACTAGTGTAATAGACATTATTTAAATAGTTAAGTTTTAGTTTCGCTCTTTTAGTGCCACGGCACTATATCTATTTACCCGGTATACCCTACACTGATGTTTTTTTAAGGTTAAGTGCCATTACCTGAAATGCCATACAGTGATGCTTACAATAACCGTAATACAAATGAATTACGAATTTCATTCCATGAATTTCATTTGCAGACACGTAGCAAACAAGTTGCCTGGGGGCTTACTTTTGAATAGATCTGCTGTTTTTTATGAAATGCATATATTGTGATTAAAAATAACCATAATACAAAACTTCGAATTTAATAGGGTTGAAATATTTGATTCCGTTTTCAGCATGTAACGAGAGCGGCGCCAATAAAAACACGCCAAAAATGATTGGCAAGAGAAAAAAACGCCAAACATGGAGTACAGATGCACAACAAATTAGTTCCAAACCACTGCATGATCTGAAACTAGCACCCCAAATCTAGAATAGAGCTTTGTTAGAAAATTTTATGTTACACATTCTGTAATTTTCTTGTTAAAAAGGTAAAAATCAGACAGTGGAATCAAAAGTAATCTAATTAGTTTCATTTAGTTCATTTATCTATACTTTAATTTATGTGGCTCTTTTTTTTAATGAAATAATTATGTTACTTGTTGTGATTGATAAAAGTACAACATGTGTATTTAAAAACATTCATTACATTGAATAAAATTCAAATTTTTGCTTTCTATGATTTGCCGACCAGCCAGTGTTGAGGTCAGGGAACTGGAGTTGCATCAGAAAGGCTCTGGTTTCGAATCCCGGGCAAGGCATGGATGTTTTTTCATTCTCTGCACTATCTGTCCTTACTGTGAGAGCAACATTGGCCCATCTAATATGGCGCCTCTGAAAGAGTGGCCAGCAAATCAGACGTTCAAATACCTGTATGACGAAAGGTCATTCTCCAGGTAGGCATTTGAAGAAAAAAAACTTCTGTTAAAACAGAAAAAAAACTTTTTTTTTTTGTATAAAGCAAAATATGTTATAAATCTTAATAATTTAAAACTAATTAAATATGGTTCTCATTAAAATACGTCAATAATTTGAATAATTTTAAAACATGTTAATTGTAGTTATTATTACTTTTTGATCATTTTTTAATCTTAAATATATTAATTTCAAAATTACTTCAACATAAATATTAGCAATTATGCCTCAACCAAAAAAAACCCACAAACCTAAAAAACTACTTAATGAAGTCTGTTTCCTTATAATCACTCGAAAATGACTTTTTTATACAGTATAAAAAGTGTTATGCACTAAATAAATTGAATAAATTAATGTTTAACAGATTAATTGCATAAATAAACGATATTTATGAGTGCAGTTTAGAATTTATTTATGATGCAACGAACACACGCAAACGAAGAAAAAATACCGAAATCTCTATTTTTTCTCACATCGCGGTAATTTGTAATTTTTTCATGATAATGAATAAAGAATTAAAGAATCGGCTATCAACCAATTTTTTTTATTGAGAAAAAGTGCAAAAAACCGATTCAACTTTCTATGATGGTATTCTTTTTACCAGTTTTAAGGAGGCTATGTTAATGTCCGTAATTAAGTTTAATATGATACGTAGGTTTAAATTTATGTTTAACGTTATTCTTAACGACGTGACATGCTAAATATTCTCTAACATGTTTGGGGAAGAGATTTTATGAATCTATAAACTAAGTAGAGGTTTGCGTTTGATAGTAAAACTCTAATTAAGTCTAATAAATGAAATATGTGTAGTTATAGTGTTTTGTGAAGTAATTAAACAATAAATTTAATTTTTAGAATCTCGAAAAGATTTTATTTTCTATCTGTTAAGGAACTGATTTTCAATTTGAGGCTTTTCATTTGTATTTTCATTATGATATGCTTGTAAAATCAAGAGGATAAGGAACAGAAAAACATTTTGGCATCACGTTATAGCTAGATCAATGTATAAGCATGCCAGTTTTGATCAATTTAAAGTACTTTAAAAACAATCTATGTGCAGTGGTATGTTATAATCTAAGTATGTTTTTTTTCTCTGTGATTGTTTTTTTTAAATATATATATATATATATATATATATATATNTATATATACAAAATACGAATTTACTATAAATTGAACTATATTATAAAATTATTCAAATTCAAATCAAAAGTCATTTTAGTGACTTTTTCAGGAGATGGTCGCTTAACTCCGATGTAAGCTGCCAAGGTTCGATTCTCAGCAATAGCTGACTCATTTTAACAGGCGTGCAAGGACCTCACTACTATAATGTATTTATAAATAAATCATTTATTTTTATATGTAATATATGAATATATGAAATAAAATCACTGCTTTCCTTTTATAAAGTGGTAGGTAACATAAGTAAATACCTATACCTACTTAAAAATCAGTTGTCAGCAAGCTGAGACTTATGAGTCGAAGCGATATTTTAGTGAATCGAGAATTTCTTGTACTGATGTAATATGCGAGTGGACAGGTGAGGTTTTGAAACTTAGTTTTCCTATCACTAGCATAAACGAATATGTACTACTACTTTTTTCTTTTAGGTTGTTCTTATATAAATGTCACTTTTTATGACTGACCATTGAAGGGTTAAAATTATCACAAATCCGCTATCATCTTTTGTCTTCAGTGATGGGTATGAATTCATTTAATCTATAACTGTCTCAGACAATGATTATAGAGTTCCTACGGGATTAAAATTATTTCCTATTTTTTACGAAAAGGAGTCAAACTTTGATGACTTAATACTTCTATAATTATAAATGCATTGTTTTATAAAGCAGGGCGGTTGTTTGTACCATGAAAAAGAGAAAAAAATGGTAGTAAAGATATTTCAATAAGCTCATTATTAAAGCTATTTCCTAATAAGCTTTTGCTATTTTTATAGTGAACTGTTCATAATTGATTACTTTTCCGAAATAAGAAATAAACCTTTATATGCCTTATGCTTGTATTAAATTTCCTTGGTCAGGGATATTTTATTCCTCCACACAATCTGCACTGATAAAGAAAATTATATCTGGTTGAGAACTGTGTCCTATCAAATCTTTAGACATTAATGCGATATCTTAACAAAGAAATTATTGCTAGAATAAACATGAATTTGCTACCACTATTAAACTTTTTAAGGCCCTTAGGATGTTATGAAGGAAGCAATGAATGTTAAAACTAACTTTAATCATTTAAAACTAGATTTGAATAAACCAACTTGGCAGAAATAATAATTGTTTATATGCAGATAAAACAATATGTAATACATAATATAGGTAATACATAAATAACTCTTATCCGGTATATTGCTTACAAATCTTGTATGTTTAAGTACCCTTGGCCGGTATTCTTACGATAATATTCTTTTTATTTCAATTGATAGTCATTACTCGGCTAGGATTCAATCGACTAGGATTGGTTTGACCGAGTTTAAGCTGGTAAAAAATGGAAGAGATGGAGATTCTTCGGGCTTGGAGTAACTAGGAGTGATAATTCCGACGTTGAACGATATAAATCTAGGTATATCTTTTATCTAGGTATTAGCTTCTTTAGTATATCCCCATTATTCAGTTTTACCAGTTTTTCATATTTTATATTTCATAATTTATATTATTTTATATAATTTTTTATAAAAGTAGCTGAACAGCCGACCCAATGTTCGAGTTTACGACTACTAATGTTCAATTATGTAGCCTTATAATTTTGAACTCAATCCAGAAGACAAGGGAGCTCCTAGATCAAATATTGGAAGAACTTCGCCTTCATGGCGGATTTTTTGATGAAACCAACCGGCATTTGCGTTACATGGAGAGGAAAACCACGAGAACCTCCCATGGTTAGCCTGATGGCAAAGGGACTCTAACCCATGACCTGTCTACCACTGAGGATATTTAACGTCAGCACTGTGGTTGGTGGAAGCCGGAGTGGATTTGTATCGACCAGCCGTCTCTGGGAATCGAACCCGGTTCACCTCATTGGAAGGCGAACGCTCTATCCCTTGAGCCATCGCGGCTCAGTTTTTTATAATACCATATTTAGTATATTTAACCAACTGGTTTTTAATATTTGAAGTACTATGCAATAAATACAAGCGTATTACATTATTATTTTCTGCACTGCTATTAAAAATCATGAAAAAGTTTCTCTAGATTTTTAAGCAAATGCATTTTCTAAAATAAAAAATACCTTAAATTTCTGTAATTGATGCCTCCGATGACTGGAGATCAGAAAAGAAATTACAGAAAAAAAACTACTAAATCTCAAAAAAAAAAAATTAAAACATCTTTTTAAGGAAGTTCGAGATATCCAGGAAGCTGCAAAGAATTGACAAACTCGTTACTTTTAGCAGAACAGAAACAACAGGATATGAAAAAGAGAGATATTGTTGAAAAGCAACATCTTTTTACACAATCATCTTTTCCAAAATATCGTCCAGAAAAGGATGATCAATTTTGAAGTAAGAAGTGTAGAGCTGAAAAAAATCTCTTTGTGATTTTTATCAATAAAAGTTACAAAAGCAAGTTTTCTTTCATATTTTTTCATCACATACCATAGACAGTTATTACTTGTTTTCATACAGTGTTGAAACTGAAAGAGAATGACTAAAATTCAATTGAAGTATTGCTGTGTAATATATTTGAACGGTGTATTTTGAGAAATGCGTTTAGTTATATTATAAAATATATATATATAGTTGCTTGAATAGTTATTGTTATGTTGTTTTATTTAAGTTTTAAGTTTTATATAAATTCAAGTTCAGTGTTTACCCTTCTAACCTCGGATTTTCCCATTATAAGAAAATATCCTCCATTTTAACCCTTTGCACTCCGAGTAATTTAAAATGCTCTTTGAACTAATATGAGCATTAAATCATTTGAAATTCATAAAACAGTATTGTATATAATTTTTAAAATTCTTAAAATTATGTGGTTATTAATTAAGGAAGTAAAAAGTGGTGACTGTTGATGGCACCTCAGTGGCAACATCAGAGGGCAAAGGGTTAAAATATAAAGAGGGTAGCTTAATTATTTCATTCTTAGAATTTATTTTGCAATATTTAGACTTCGTGTATACAATAGCATATCCTTTATATTATTTTTATTTACTTAGATCTGACATTATACAACTTTTAGCAATCAACAACTGAAATGCCTTTAACGTTTGCGTACATCTACGCCTCTTAAAAACCTAGATAATAATCAAAAATATTCACTCCTTTCAAGCACAACTGGCATGGAGTATTTTCTATTAAGTGATTTTTCTTTATCAATAAGAAGTATTAAAATTTTGCCCAACGAGTATTAAATGCATAGATTTAAAGATAATTTTCACAAAAATTGCGGTACTTAATAACTCAAATGTACTAAATACTTGAGATGCGTTCATAGTATCTTTAACGAAAGTACTGTCTGGTATCGAAAGATGAACCCTATCCTCACTGAGAGATGATCTCATGATTTCCAGATAATACATGAGATCTGAAAACTGAAACGAAGTAAAAGAAAAGGAATAATTCTTCAAAACTTCTATAAATAATATAAATAAAATAATTTATTTATTTTTATTAAGAGTTTTAATGTTTCAAAAAATTCTAAACTATACTTTTTTTCAATTTAAGAAATATTTTTGATATACAGCATAAAAAACTGTTGATAGATGTAACTCAAAACTAGCATGCACAGTAAAATATTTCTTTTTATGTTTATAATGAAGATTTGGTCTTATAATTATATATATATAATAATTATCCACTCTGTAAAACAAAACTCACAGCTCGTTTTCTGAAAAAAAATTTAGGATATGAAGCAAAATGAATAAACCCTTAAAATTACTTTTCTTTAAAGAGCATAAATAAAAAAATTTACAATATTTTTATTCAAAGTTCCAATGTTTCACAAAATCTAAGACTTTTTTTTTAATTTAAAAAAGTACTTTTGATGCGCAACATAAAAAAGTATTGATATTAGATGTAACACAAAACTAGCAAGCACAGTAAAAAAAATTTTAGAATGTAAAATGAAGTACTGGTTACATTAATTTATCAAAGTCTAAAATATTATTCTTTACTGTTTATATATTTATGTTCATTCTACACTATTTTTGTAAAACGTCAATCTTCTTAACATGTCAAAAAATATTCTAATGATGAAAAGTAAATATAACGTCGAATATTTTAGTTATAAATAGAATAAAAGTTTTTTCTTAATTCTTTTCTTATACTTTCACTGTCATTTTCCTGCCATGCTTAAAATAAATAAATGAAAAGTATGAATAATTTATACATAAACTTTACTGTTGGTTACGTATAAAATAACTATGAATGTCAAAACTGATTTGAAACTTTCTTTCCTGCATTTTTTTAAAGTTTTTCTTAAGATTTAGTCTCATTTCTTAAAAAACAAAATCATGTATGTATTGGGTAGTTAAATGTGTTATAAAAGTATTTGTTTTTACATTTAAACAGTTAATTTAAATAAGTATATGTTGAAAGTATGCATTCTTACAGATCACAATAACAATTACTTTAGAAGGATAGAATAGAAATGTTTACTAAACTAAACTTCTTTGGTGTAGTTTTGAAAACATTCTGATTTCCTGATTGGAAAAAAATGTTGTGAACTGACTGCTTAGAACATCGATATTTTTCATACATATATAGGTCTGTGTACCCATTAATGGTTTATAAGCCCTTTTCAAGTTGAAGTTAATTAGAGAATGACATCGCAAGGATATATATACAATGTTCTGTCGAAAGATCTACACATCCTTTGACAAATCGGTGAGACCACTTGGCCAGATAGGTTCCAGCATCGATTTATTTTTCAAACAATTTTAATGATCCGAGGTAGCCCAGTTGTTAGAGAATCAAACTCCGGACCGGAGGGGCAAGGGTTCGATCCTCGACTCCTCTACCAAACTCATAAGAAGAAGACAAGCACCTAATTTTGATTCTACGAAGAAAACTACACGAGTGTAGTTTTCTTTGTACTTAAAATTAAAAGAAATAATAATAAAGTAATTTATATTCAGAAAATAGCTTAGCTGTGCTTTGAAAGAAAGTCAAATAATGATATAAAATAAGTTTCATTCTCATAAATTACTCAAAACCAATTAATCAAATTAAAAAATTCCTATGCGCAACAAAAACTATATTTATTAGGAATATTGCGTCAAAATTTGAAATAAATCGGTTTAAAATCGCACTAGTTAGAGATACAAAAACAAAGTCCTGTGTTCTTAGTTCAGTATCAACTGCTAGTCTAGCCTTTTTTCTTGTCGATCTACTTTCATACGAGTATGACACGTGATATGTTTATAGAGTAGCAGGCGAAACTCTGCGGTCATCTTCTTTTTCAGCATATTCTTTGGCTATTGGATCTACATTTATTTTCAATTATTTCAAAACTATCAATAACTCTTTGCAATCTTCATTAGAAATTATTGCAGCTGTATAAATTGAAATTTGAAATTTTTATTATGAAAGTACCATTAATTCTTTTTCGTACATTTTAAAAAAATTATTTTAATAAATTAGTTAAAATGATGGAATTTTACTAAAATGCTACAGCGCGGTTACTAAAATGCTAAAATTCAGTTGTCCATACATGCTACAGCGCGTCATGGAACGCGTTTGACGTACTATGCTGTACCTTTCACATTTTTGCACAAAGCTGTTCAATATTTTGGTACAATAATTTTAAAAGGACAAACTATTGAAAAATGTAATAACTTTTTTTCATGTTTTGGTAATTTTACTGTGTTGTCCCCACTTAAACAAGCCATATATTTTTATTAATTTTAGCCATTCGTAATTTAGAATAATTATCACGTGTATAAAAAATATGCCAAAGGAAAATTTTTGCGTCTTAAATGTAATTTTAAAAAAATTATTTTAGGTTTTATATTTGAAAACCAAAAGGGAGTAATAGTTTATGTCCGTAAAAACTGATTTGATGGAAGAAAAAAAAAGCGAATTTGAGAGCGGTCAGGAAAGGTTATTCAGGAAAGGCTTCACAGAGTAATAACCCTCGGGAAAAATTGATTATCTACGTCATTGATGTTTAAGTCCAACAAACCTTAAAATGCAACAGATGGTGATCTAATCGTCAGTTTTTTAAGAAAAATAGACTCATGTCTTTCTTCCCCCTTGGTCTTTATTGCCGAAAGCTATCTTTCAGTTCCTTGTTCTTCAGTTTCTTTAAAATACTATTTTTCTTAAATAATGTCAAATAAACTTATATTTCAGTACTTGAAAGTGTCTACTAGTGCTTACAATATACGGAAAAGCCATGACAAGTCTCTAACACCTCTAAGAGGAAACATTTATAAGGCTGGTCAAAATTGCACCAACTTATGAAAACGACCCAATTTTTATTTTTATTTCTTATAACCGTCATTGAACAGCCGACCCAGATTTCGGCCTTACGACTACTAATATTCAACTCCGTCGCCTTGTAATTTTGAACCCAATCCAAAAGACAAGGGAACTCCTTGATCAAATATTAGGAAAAATTTGCTTTCTTCGAGTATTTTTTGATGGAACTAACCCCGTTTTGCGATAAATGGTGATGAAAACCTCCCATGGTTATCCTAAAGGCAAAGGGACTCTAACCCATGATCCGTCTACCACTGAGGATATTTTACGTCGGCACTATTGTCGGTTCACCGCATAAAAATGCAACTGCTCTATCCCCTGAGCCACCACGACTCAAAACGACCCAATTATTATTGTAGAGGAGAGTGGCCTAAATCGTCCCACATCTGACACCTGAAGAAGCATCATAATAGAAAACGCTCTAGTGGAAAAATTATGAAGCCTTTTTCACTTGGAGATCCATGCAAAATAATCAAATCTGAGCGCTTAATTTTTATTTAAGTTAATAAGTTTCATATGTTTTCAATGTAGTTTATGAACATCCTGTGAAAGTACATAGTAGAACTACAGTAATGTACAGATTATTTAATGCATCATATAATTGTAAAGCAACTTTTGTTCTACTTGTTTCTTTGCTAGCTAACTGTTGTTTGAGGATTGGAACAGCACTTTATTTAACAAATTACATAAATGCCTAAATCGCACCTCGTGTGCTTTCCTATATCGTACCGATGCTATTTAGGAGTAAAGTATCATTTTCGACAACTGAACGGGTAGAGTTTTAAGCCATTTCAAGTGTAATTCTCATAAAGTGTCCACAACTATTTCTAAAGCCAACTGACCTTTGGCTATTTCTAGACAAAGTAGCTGTGAACTGCTTCCAAACTAGCTTTCACCTATTAGCAAATTTCTCATTTCGTGAGGAAGGCTTATGGATGCTTGATTGAATGTAAACAGTAACAAGCTCTCTAAAACAGGAAGAAATTTAGTTACCTTCCGATGTATTCTTCCGCTTATGTCATGCTTACCGCGCGATGGGAGAGCAGGAAGTTTTATTATTGTAATTTATGATTAAATTTACGCATAATTTTACCATTCGAATTTCCTGTAATTTACAAATTCTAACTGAATGTGAGCCGAAAACAAATTCACAAGAATTAATATCAAAACATGAATAAAAAGCAAGGTTTTGCCATGTTTTGAGTGTTATTCCTTATTTGGCCATATTTGAGTAAAATGTCAACGTTTGATATTTTTTGGGTAGCATCATAACATGCTTGCGAAGTTTTCCGAATACATTTGCTGTTTGTTTCATTGAAATTTAAATAGAAAGAATGCGCTATATTGTAAGCACTATTAGTTTAATAATACTGGATGGCACTCTTTTTCAAGTTTAGGTGCAAAATTCAATCGGAAGTAGTAACCCGGAAGTCTTGCGACAAATTTTAACCCCTAGCGAAATCTGTGCTTAGCTTTACACGGTTTCATAATATTGCTGCAACAATTGAGAGCAATGTTTAAAACTATTTAACTATTTTGAAGGGCCAATCGGTAATTGAACTGATTTTTCTGAGGCACAAAATTTTATTCTATATACGAAACTATTTCAGTAAATTTAATGAGATTTAATATGATGTGGTTTGTTTGCTTCATTCCAAGAAAGGAGAAAGTGATGATTAGCATCTAAGTGATGAGCATTTTTGTTAGTCATGCAGTGATTGAGTAATCGTTGTATTGTCCGATCTGTCCCAGTATCTCCTATTTTTATTTTATGACCGTCGTTGAGCAGGCGACCCAATTTTAGGGTTTACGACTACTAATCTTCAACTCCGTCGCCCTGTAGTTTTGAACCGAATCCAGAAGACAAGGGAACTCCTGGATTAAGTATTAGGAAAAATTTGCCTTCGATAGAATTAGCCCACACTTGCGTTCATGAAGAGGAAAACCACGAAAACCTCCCACTATTAGCCAGACGGCAAGAGGACTCTAACCCAGGATCCGTCTACCACTGAGGATATTTTACGTCATCACCGTGTTCTGTGCAAGCCGGATGCAGAATTCGTATCGACCAGCCATCTCTTTGATTCGAGCCAGGTTAACCTCATTGGAAGGCGAAAGTCCTGAGCCATCACGGCACCAGTCCCTATGCTGAATGCTTCAACCGAGCCAATTACTTATTTCTAGAAAAAAAAGTCAATTCCAGATCCCTTTATTGCTGTTGTTGTTGTAGTTAATTTACGTCGCGCTAGAGCTGCCCAATGGGCTATTGGCGACGGTCTGGGAAACATCCCTGAGGATGATCCGAAGACATGCCATCACAATTTTGATCCTCTGCAGAGGGGATGGCACCCCCGCTTCGGCAGCCCGACGACCTGCGCGTGAAGTCGAGCATTTTACGGAAGAACAGTTTAACGAGGACCAATATCGCACACCCTCGGTCCCTACTCTGACTAATCCAAGTGGTCACCCACCCGCACTCTGACCGCAGCCAGTGATGCTCGACTTCGGTGATCTGCTGGGAACCGTGTCTTAACGATCAGTCCACTGCGGGACCTAGATTTCTTTAAGATGCAGTATTAAAGTAGCACTTGAAGTTTGTAGCACGTAACACCATGTTACCCTATCATTATATGGGTTTATAATACTCTAACCATACTTGTAACAGCTCAAAAACTAAATGTCATAACGTTTCTTATAAAGCTACTGAACAGTCATTTTGGGTTACACCTGGTATACTTATTTATTTAATTAATCATAAGCATTCAACGTTTTTTAGAAGTGGTATGATTTAGGGAGCAGATGGTACATATTGGGCAACTAGTGTCCTATATCGTATCACTTGTAGGCCTTCCGAAAACAACTTTTTTTCAGTACTTACGTCACAAATATTAATGCCAAAAAATAATATAAGTGACAGAATAACTGTATTTTAATATTGAAATATTTGTAATTGCCTGAGATCACTGGTACAAATTTAATTGCGAAAAAGTGTACAATTTAGGCAACTCTCTTAGATTTAACGTTTCGAAAAAACAGAAAGAAATTTGTTAACTGAGTGAACAAAATTTGAAACGGGAATTTTTTGAATTTCGAAACTGTCAAAACTATTAAAAAAAGACATTTTATTTAATATAAAACATATTTGTATTAAAACTTCGGATAAAAGTTTCTGGAATTTTTTATATCTTGTGTGCTATGTTTTTATTTTGATATTTTGCCAACCAGTATATTTCTTAAATGTTTGAGAAAATACCAGATGTGTTACGAAACAACTTAATTCTATCCAAAAGAATAAAATTCTTTACCAAAATTGAGATAATTAAATTTTTATGTCATGTGTATAGGAAATTCTTTCCTTAAAAATAATTTAATAAATTGTACTATATCGATACAAATAGTAAAATTAAATTAACTATTCTCCAAGGAAATGCATTATTATATTCTTTCGTAAGGTTATATCATTAGTTATTTTCTATGGTAACTAGTTTTAAAACTAGTAATAGAATAATGGAAACAATTGTTTTAAGTTAGATTCCGAACTGCTAACTCAAATAAATGAATGAAATACTTTTTAAAAACAAAAATACTTATTATTTTACACTTAGATAGACGTAATTTAAAACAACTATGACTTTAGTTTTAGATATTTCTACTAATTTAAAGACTTAAATTTACCTTTTTTCGTAAAACAAAATGTTTTTATTCCCTTTGTATTAAACTTGCCACGTTATTTAATTTCACTAAGTTTAATTATAAATAATAAATAGTAAATTTTAGCATTATTAAATTTTTCTAGTTTTAAATATAAATAACCGAGAGTAATTTATCATATTAAGTTATCAAATTTATAGATAAAAATAAACGAAAGCAATTTTCCTTTTCTTTAAATAAAAATTAAAAAAAAAACAGTAATTTGTCACATTATAATTCCAATTTTAAATACAGAATAATGACGACAATTTGTTTTATTAAGTTTCACTAGCTTAAGGTATAAATAATAAACAGTAAATTTTAGCATTATTAATTTTTTCTAGTTTTAAATATAAATAACCGAGAGTAATTTATCATATCTTTAAGTTATCAAATTTATAGATGCAAATAAACGACAGTAATTTTCCTTTTCTTTAAATAAAAATTAACAAAAACAGTAATTTGTCACATTATAATTTTTTTCCAATTTTAAATACAGAATAATGACGATAATTTGTTTTATTAAATTTCACTAGCTTAAGGTATAAAAAATAAACAGTAAATTTTAGCATTATTAATTATTTCTAGTTTTAAATATAAATAACCGAGAGTAATTTATCATATCATTAAATTATCAAATTTATAGATGCAAATAAACGACAATAATTTTTCTTTTCTTTAAATAAAAATTAAAAAAACAGTAATTTATCACATTATTATAATTTTTTTTCCAATTTTAAATACAGAATGATGACGATAATTTGTTTTATTAAACTTTACAAGTTTAAGGTACAAATAACCTATAGCAATTGTAACAAAAATGAAGAAAACCCGTTTTCTCTATTGTTAAGATACACAGGACAGTGTTAAATCTTATAATGATTTTATTTCTTTTCAACAATACATATTACAGTATCACGTTTATAGGCTTTGTTTTCCTGAAAGAGAGAAGGCCTTCGCACGAATTACTGTAATAATCCGAAGAAACAAACATTAACTGTACACTGGGGGAAATAAGAAATATGTCGCAATCTTCGGACTACTAAGGATCTTCGCGTTTACGGTAGCTCATACGAAAGTATTGTCTGTTATAGGACGAGTTGGTATAGTAAGCAAAATAACTTTTGGTCCAATAGACGGAATTTCACTTACTGAAATATGGTCTTAATCATTCGAAAGCAAACATTTAAATATGTTGATTCATTTGTGCAAATGTTATTCTCTACGTTACTTTCAAACGTTAACTTAAACGTTTTAAACGTTACTTTCAAAATTTGATATACAAACGCACTTTCGATTTATAAACATACATTTTTCATCGGATTTGTATTCTAAACCTTCAAAATAGGAAGGGATAGCAGCAATTTGCAAAAAAAATTTCTAAATAGTTTAGTTAAGAGAGCAATTGAAAGTACTTGATCTTGATTATTTATCTTAATTTTTGCGTTTTTTGACATGTCTCTGGTTTTGACTAATTGCATCAAAGAATACCGCAAAAAAACTAGTTTAATTAAAAACTATTCCATATAAGAAACTATTCCATTAAAACTCGTTACTAAAAAGTAACGAGTAAAAATACGAGTACTTTAAGCAAGAATAAAGAGTAAAAAGTAAAAGTTTTAAAGTACATTTCGAGGAAATCGAAAATTCAAAGTAATCATCAATTTCATTAAAAAGTGCAAGAAAAGTTTAATTAAAGTGAATTAAATTTCAATTTAAACGTATAAAACTTTAAAATTCAGTAAAATGTTACAAAATTCTATTGAAATAGTTAACGTTGAAAGAAACCAAACGAGAAATAAAAATTCAATGTTTGCATATAAAAAGGAATTTCAAACTATGCTCATTTTAAAAGTTTTAATTCCTTAGAAATTTTGTTTCTACTTTCAGAATTTTTAGTAAGGTAAAGATAAAATTCATTATATATATAAGTAAAATTCTTTATATAAGTGAAATTCATATAAAGGTAAAATTCATATAAAATCCATTAAAGTACCGTAAACCGGGGCGAGTCTACCCATTTTTTCAGTTTGTCAACTTTCAAGTGGTCAAACTTTTGAAATATTAAAGAAAAAAGGCTTTTAATAGGTGTTTCGGAATCGCTGTTTATCCCTCTTTAAAGCTGTGAAATCGATTTTAGAAAATATTAACAGTTACGCTGTTACTGTATATTTTTATAGAACTGCTGACAAATCTCTCGTATGGGGCGAGTCTACCCATTCTACTAAAATGAATGTTAACATTGTAAATAATCAAATTTTACTATTAAATTGTTATTTTAGTTACTATATAGGATATTTATGAAGTAAAATT
>NC_092215.1:23249454-23259295 GCF_043381705.1 Parasteatoda tepidariorum
ATCCAATACATATAACACTTTTTTCTGATTATTGTTGATAAAAATAAATTAAAATTAATATAAATTTACAATTAAATAATTAATAAATAATAATAATTAAAGATTATTAACAAAATCGAAATTCAAACATTGGGAATCATGAAAAATCCTTTTCCCATTCTTTTGGGAGGTAATAATAATTTATAAATAACAATTTATTTAACTTGCATTAAATAAAAAAAGTTAATTTTGTAGTATAAAAATTGAAAAAATATTTAAAATAAACATATTTTATATTTACATTTATATTTAACCTATAAATTTTCTTATTAATGATAAATTTATCAATGCAGAATTAAAATAATATACTCAAATTCATTTAAAATGACTTAATTTTAATCTAAACAAAGTTCTAAATTATATTATTGTGCTTTATTAAAGCTAAATACGAATGGGTAGACTCGCCCCGCGAATTCTGGCTTTTTGTTTACAACAGCAAAACTTACATTCTTTTCGTTTTTTTCTCATATAAAATTAATGTAATCTTAGTCTTAGATAAGTTTATCACTTAACTAAAGTGAAAATAGTAATAATAATAATATACTTACGGAGCAGCAACTAAAAGTTTGCTGATTTTCAATACAAATCTCTCAAAAGATGTTTGAACAGGTCGGTTAAAAAGACACCAAATAAATAAAAATGGATCAAACTACTACAGCCCCATCTTCCTTAGAGTCTGAACTAAGTCCTCCGTCGGTAAAAAAAAAATTTATTTGCAATTTAAAATAGTGAAAATTAAATAAAACTAAAATGGGTAGACTCGCCCCTGAATGGGTAGACTCGCCCCGGTTTACGGTAAGGGTTTCACGTTCACCAGCCTCCCTCTCCCTTTCGGGAAATTGTAATTCTTAAAGATATTTGGAAAAAGAAGTTATCTGTTCAAGAATATATAATACATTAATTCAATAAATTAAAAAAATTTAAAAATTTCGAGAAAAAAGTTTTTTGAAAAGGAAAATTTTTGCTAAGTTTCGGGAAAAAAGTCAGGATTTCTTTCGACAGTCTCGATTACTTTCATTACAAGTAACGAAAGTAAAAGCATTGCCAGTTATGGTCAGAGGACAGAGCGCACTGCCTTGTGCTCGACTCGCACCGACCACAATGCCGAAATAGTTATTTTATTGATTTTTTTTGGTAAAATACCAGAGTTTGCTAAGAAAATAGAGTATGTGAAAATAACCAAAAGATACTTATACTAAAAGATACTTATTTTTTTATTTCATTTCATATTTTATAACCATCGTTGAACAGCCGACCCTATTCTAGGTTTACGACTACGAATGTTCAACTCCGTATTCTTGTAATTTTGACTAGGGAGCTCCTGAATCAGTACTACCAGAGATATTGATTTGTTACTGGAACTTGGAGGACTTTGTGACCCCAAGAAATTTAACGTGCGCCAGGCACCATTTAATACACGGGGATTCGTCGGGAAGCTGGATTCAAACTCCTGTTCTCACAAACACGAGTCTAACGCCCTACCACCCAGGCTATCCCGGCCTCAAGATCCTGTAAATTAGAAGTAAGAGGAGATTCCTGATAAAAGTGCCTAACCAAGATGTCCCACATATTTCTATTAGGTTAAAATCTAGATCTTTAGAAGCGCAATGTAAGTCAGATCGATGTTTATTAAACACGATGTTTATAAAACTTATGGCACGATGTACAGTAAGTAGAAGAAAAAAATAAACGGATCATCCTGAATAACTTTCGATCCTACACATTATTTTAATAATTTTCACGTTCTAGGACTCAATGTTAATGGCCTGAGGTGGTGACCTTAAATTTGTTAATTAATAAATGCAAGTGCAAGCGATATTTTAAGTTACGAAATCAGACAAAAAAAACGTACTTTCTCTGACTAAACATACTTTTTTTTGATAGATTCAGATTTCGGACTTTCAAAATAGTCCCAACAGTTTGGTCAGAAGAGCGCTTCAAAGTTCGGCCAACACCTTAACGTTAATTTTACTTTTCACAAATTTCACTATAGCTCGAGAACATTTTATGTGAAAAGAAACATTTTTCACACAATTATAAAATTCATTTATCCAAAAATAATTATATGCAAAAAAATAACTTTTAGCAAAGATTTATTATTTTTTTAATATTTTATTTAATAATGGTTAAAAAAAATTGAATTGTAAAGTTTACAATTTTTTACATCATTTTAAAGACTGTAATTTTATATGTCATAATACAAAGCTTGTGTAAAATCGGTATAATAGTTCCTGAGAAATCGAGTCTTTAAGATTGAGTCCTAGAACGTGAAAATCCGACCATTAGATCAAGAGTTATTCAAGGTAGTCCGTTCACTTTTCGTTTTTCAAGGTAGTTCGTTTTTTGGCCCACTGTACTGTTGTACTTTCATCCACGAAGTACTCGCCACCTTTGGAGCAAATATGTAACATTCTGAGATGAATTTGTTTCGCCAATGTGCCCAGGTGCATCATGGCTTTGAGAAGTATCCTTGAGAAATACCAAGGTACCACTCCCAACCGGCACAACATGTCTCACATCATAATGCTCCCACAAATTCTTCTACAATGCAAACAAAGTACGAGAAAATCTCCAAAGTTTCTAATTCTTTGACCAGTGTGCGCGTAATAATTAAAAATGACTAAAAAAAGTTAATTATGAATAATTCATTGAATTTCCTTGAAACAATTTTATCAAATTTATTAGTTAACTTATTTTGAAAGCTACATATTTCTTAACAAAACTGTATTTTCTACCATTGCTTAAAGCTTGAATCTCAAGAGTTTAACAGTTTTTTTTTTCTTGTATGATAGCTCATAATTTTATTTAATCTGAAACCCTTCTTCATCGAAGACATTATGTCAAGAATTGTCCGCTATGGTTTATAAACTTATTCGACAACCGAGATTTTCATGTGAACCCAAAATAAAAACATCTTGACTTTGTTTGAAATTTATTGAGCTCATTGGCATAGTTGCTTCGTTCTTTTTATATGGATGCTTTCTAAGCTGAAGTTTTATTCCTAATGTCGGATTCACATTACAAACGAACAAAGAACAAATTCTAAATGTGAAGCACAGCTATAAAGTTTTATGTTCGCCTTGTATTTCTTTGTGATTTTGCAACATTTCTTAGGAAACTCTTTACTTTTGTCGAAATTTATTTCTGTTTTCCGTCTTTTTTCACATTAGTTAATTCCTTTTGTCTCTGACTTACATTTCAAAATATAAGATCTTTTTATTTAAAATGCATTACTTAAAAAGTTTTGAAAAATTTTAAGATTTGATATAATTATATTATATAATTATATGATATAATAAATATATAAGTTGCAAATTTCAAAAAGATGGTGCTACGACGTCGTGTCAGTTCGTCTTGATGCGCAACTACTCGCACCGACAATTTTCAATGGGACCAATTCTTCGCAAGCACAATTCGTCGCAAGCACAATTCGTAGCAAGCACAATTCGTTGCAAGCACAATTCATCGCTCTTAACGACATTTTGGAGTGGACTCAATTCGCTCTGAAGACAATTCTTCATTTCAGGTACAACTCGCTGCTCCGACAATATGTCTTGGACACAATTCGTCACCGACAATAAAACACGTCTATTTCGAAGATAAAACTCCTACATTGTCTTCAAACTAAATATTTAACTTGTGACCGTTCAGAGATTCTGAAACACTTACTGAGGAGGGGTTTGTGATATTACTTATTTTTCTTACAAGGGATTGATAAAGTATGAGCATTACTTGCGCAACACACTAACCATCTTGCTGTTGAAAATATTCTAGATTACCCAAATTTAATTTTTGTTTACAAGGGAGTAAAGAGGTAAGAGCACTACTTGCGAAAGACACTAACCACCCTTGCTGTTAAAAATATTCTATATTGCCCTAATTTAATTTTTGCTTACATGAGAGTAAAGAGGTAAGAGCACTACTTGCGTAAAACTATAACCACCCTTGCTGTTTAAAATATTCTAGATTTCCCAAATTTAATTTCTGCTTACAAGGTAATAAAGAGGTAAGAGCCCTACTTGCGTAAGTCATAAACCACCCTCGCTGATGAAAATATTCTACCTTACCTAAATTGAATTTTTGTTTACAAGAAAGTTAAGAAGTATGAGCACTACTTACGAAAGACACTAACCACCCTTGCTGTTTAAAATATTCTAGATTTCCCAAATTTAATTTTTGCTTACAAGGGAGTGAAGAGATATAAGCACTACTTGCGTAAGGCACAAAGCACGATTTTTTTTTAAATATATGCTTTATGTTGATAAAAGGTACCGTCTGTTCTGAATTAAAACGACAATGCATTGTATACTTATCTTAAATCTAACTTCTATTATAAATTTAACTTACAAAAATATTAACTTTACTTAACTTTATTCAATATATTTCATTAATTTAAGGCATAATCGCATTACTCAAAGTCATTTTGACATCTTGGTTAGTATATACTGCGCTATACGTAATTCGTTATTATATAAAGTTTCATGAAGTTTAGAATGATAAAATATATTATAACTATAATATATCTTACTAACAATCTTAACTATAATACATCTAATTACACTCGAAAAACTATTCTTTACTTTAGTTTGTTATTTTAGTTAAAGTCAATACTTATACCGAAGTACAGTAATTATAAACTGCTTTAAATTAACAAGATTACGTATCGTTGACATATCTCAAAACCAGCTCGCAAAGTTAACTTACAAAAGAACGCCGATCAATTAACTTTACATGAGATAAAAGTATCTCAATTCAAGATATTTCATTAATTTAAAACACAATCGTATTACTTCAAATCATTTTGACATTTTGGTTTATATATAATGCATTAGATATAATCCATTATTACATCAAGTTTTCATGAAGTTTAGAATTATAAAATATATTGATGCTCTAATCTTAGTAATAATACATCTACTAATACTTGGAAAAATAATCTTTATGTTAAAAATTTTATTATTTAAGTCCATACTAATTGCAAAGTACTGTAATTATAAACTCTTTTAAATTAACAAAATTACGTATCGTTGGCATATCTCAAAACCAGTTCGCAAAGTTAACTTACAAAAAAAAACACCGATCAATTAACTTCGCATTTGATGAAAGTATCTCAATTCAAGATATTTCATTAAAATCAAACATAATCGTATTACTTCAAATCATTCTGACATCTTAGCTTATATAAAATGCACCAACTAATCATTCAAATTTATTGTAAGGGAATCCAAACAATAGGAAAATCTTTTTCTAACATAATTAGACAAAATGCAATAAAAGAGAACGAATTAAACTCCTTTAATCGAATCCAATTTCATTTCAATTTTTGTACTTTCTTTAAACAAAGTTCTTTAAAAAAAAAAGAAAGCTTTCTCATACTTTTCTTTACCTTAGCAGACGATGGATAATTTTTAATCTCATCAGTTTCTGAATGCATTTTTAGATTATTCTTCTCATCAAAAGTGCTGAGACCTTCTCTCTTTCGTAGTAATTACTTCTTATTTTCTTCTAGAATCTTTCTCTTTAAAAAAGTACTCCATCACTTTTTTTTTTTACTTTAATTTTTTTTTATTTTTTCATGGCTTAGAACACAAAATTGAGAAATTTCATTCTCTGCACTTAATATTTTCACGCCTTTTCTCATCACTTTCTCATAATCAGTGTTTGCGCTCTTTTTAAAGTAATAAAAAGTGCTGCGTTTTTACTTTTTTTCGCTTTTCAAAAGATATTTTTAAACGGAAAGTGTATTTTTGCGCTTTACGCCCGTATTCTGCCTTCAGGAAAAAGGGCTTCAGGCCGAATGCATTGTATTTACTCTAGTCGGCAACGATGGGGTAGTCAACATGGATTTCTTTTTTCTTTCAGGAAACAAAATTTAGTATCTTCACGATAAGTAATTTATCAGAAGTTCCAAAGCAATGTTGTTCTTTTTTAGAAAATACATACACAGACAACTTGCATTCATATAAAAAGTTTGATTTATAAAAGTGCTACAGCTATTACTTCCTGCCTGGCTTTGATTTAATGTCATGTGATTTAGGAATACAGTATTTACCCATTTTGTGCATGCATACAAAGTTTAAAAAAATAAGAAATAATACACTCAAATGTTTTGTTTAAATAAAAAGACATTTTTTTACAATTCTAAAATTAGAACATCGCAATCAGACTAATAAATACCATATATATATANATATATACAGCAAGGCCTTGTGAAAATTACACCCCCGAGTTCCATAAAAGAGTGTTATAAGATGCCCTAAGAACTATAAGAAGGGTTGACACAGATGGCTAAAAATACCGAAAGAGGTGCTAATAAAATTCAAAATTTTAACACAATTAGAAACCTTTTCATAGCATATTTTCTTCAGTTTCCTATTAAAAAGTAAGTACAAAGCATGTTTTTGTTTTAAATATGAATAATTTGAATGATAAATCTAAGAGATGGTTATGACTGAAGAATTAAAGAAATAATAAATAAATAAAAGTTAATTAAGGTTCTATCACCTTTTAAATTTTTACTCGGTAATTTAATCCGAAGCGCTTTGGTAATGAGTTTGGTTAAATTAACAATAAAATATGGTTATTTGGTAAACTTTAGTAGTTTTATCATGATACCTTAGAGAATGACAAGCAAACCATTTATTTGGTTGAATTTAGTTTCCAGCTTTGTATTTCTTACAAAATGTGTCATAATAAGAACTATCATTTTGAGACCCAGGATTTCCGGTAAGCTGTTACCATATGAACGGAAAAGTTACTAAATGAATGGTTTAAATACCGAATATTTTCGTTTTATTCCCAGAATTATGGGGTTTTTTTACCAGAAATGTCATTACCATTTAGTAAGATCATTTTACCAGAATTAATTTCTATGTCAGCTGCTTAAAAATCTAATATTAATCTTTTAATAGTCATTTGTAGTTATATAACAAGAAAACTTTTTAAAAATGTTGATAGAATCTAGAATATTAGTAAGCTATTAGTATCCATTCTAAGAGAAAAAATAGTTTCTACTTCATGCTTGTGATAACCAAGGTCAATATCACTTACAGTCCTAACGAAAATATCACGTGAATTTTTTGACACCATGCTCCGTAATTTTTTGCGAATTCAGAATGGACAAGGCAAGAAGAAAAAATCTAGGCTGCCACCTAAATAGACAATCCGGCAAAGAAGAGATATCTCAACGGATTCTCTTTAGCCAAACAACAAAACCTTTCAATATTAAAGTCTATAGTTCATGGAATTGTAAAGAAATTTGTCAATTTAATTTGCAAAAACGGTGAGGAAAAAGCACAAAGTAACTGAATTTCGCAAAAGGGATGTCCTAGAACTAATATTGACGTCATAAGATCTGCTGATAATATAGGTAGGATTTAGTACATCTAAATCCCTGAATACTTTTTGATCTAATTATCGGATTTTCACGTATATTAGGCCTCAATCTTAATGATTTGAAGGGGTGATCATATTTTCTTCTAATTAATGCAGACGATGTTTCAAGTTACAAAATCAGACACAAAAACGTACTTTCTTCGTATAAATTTTCCTTTTTTGGTGGATTTGAATTTCTGACACTGAAAATATAGGAGGTAGACGCAATCTGGGTACCAGTTGTTTGGTCAGGAAAGCTGTCTAATGCTTAAGCATCTAATACCAATTTTAATTTTTGCGTATTCCGATATATCTCTAGAAAATGCTTGAGTATATTAAAAAGAAATTGCAAATGATTGCAAAATTTGTTTTTCCAAAGATAATTCCGTACAAAAAATAAATTTTAATAATTATTCATGATTTTTTTTATTATTTTATTTTGTAGTAGTCTAATTAATGCAGACGATGTATCTATTCCGATATATCTCTAGAAAATGCTTGAGTATATTAAAAAAAATTGCAAATGATTGCAAAATTTGTTTTTCCAAAGATAATTCCGTACAAAAAATAAATTTTAATAATTATTCATGATTTTTTTTATTATTTTATTTTGTAGTAGTCAACAAAATTTTCTAATCGCAAAATAAATAAATGTTTACATCATTTTAAATAATTTTACATGGAAAATAGAAAATTTGAACGAAATCGATCAAATACTTTCTGAAGGAAAGTCATAATTCTTTTATATCGTGCAAAATAAGAAAGTGAACCCATTGAACAACTTTTAATCTAACAGTCGGATTTTCACATACTCAGACATAATTAAAATAGTTAACAAGGCATACCTGCACTTTGAACTTGAGGAGATGGGTGTTCCTGGAAACAAGCTGACTTATGAATTAGCATGAGCCGGCTCCAGTGCGATTTTTTTTTGTCCCTAAAGAGTTTTGGAAATCTCTCAAACATCCCTCAGGGTCTCTATTTTCAAGTTCTATGGCAAGATTGCCATAGAGCTTGAGCAATGGCACAACTTGGAATGCCAGAGGCAAGCTAAGGAGTTAAATCGTGAAGGCCCCGGTGTGCGTCAAAAAGAGCTTCTTAAGATTGACAGGAATAGCTTGTGGAGCATCATTAGTCTGCTCATTGGTCACTGCACCCTCAGGTGACACCTCTTCATTATGGGTATTACAACAGATCCTCTTTGTCATAGTTGTCATCTTGAGGAGGAGACTTGATAACATATTCCTTGTGAGTGTGAAGTCCAGATGATCTGACTTTCACGTCCCAGGTGCTTCGGGGCAACATCAACATTTGAGCATCTAGGGCAGGGATGGCGAACCAATGGCACCCGACACAATATTTTGGGCACGCCACCGATCACATTTGTTATTACACTATGAATTGTTATTACTCAAATGCTATTACACTATGAAGCATATGTAACAATTAAATTAAAATTCACAAAAAACACGCAAAATAATAAACAATTATTAATGAAAAAAATTAACAATTAATGCTAAAAAAGCAATTGATAACCATAAAAAAGAAATTAACAATAAATAACTAACAAAAAAATAAACAGTCCTGCTTAAACTAACATCTTACAACCTAATATAAGTTATTTGTCATCTAATCTGCAACAACAGAAGTCACACTGATGTTACTTTAAGTTGAATTACGCGTATAACTGAGACGTAAAATATTTTTTTTTCAATGTAATTAAAGAGTTTTGAGTTGATAGTTATTATTTTGCATTATTATTTTCCCAATAATCACGAAGGCAAAATTATTTGACGGCACGTCTATGACCTCATCAAACAATTTTTTGGAAAAAATGGCACGTTGGTGTATAAAGGTTCGCCACCCCTGATCTAGGGCAACATCATGTTAAGGCCTGGGAACTACAGGATATTCCTGAATATCTGCTAAACTTTATTTCCACTATAAAGCTTTTCCACTAGCCATGATCTAGGGTTTGGGTACATTAGACCTCTGGCAACGCCTCCTATAACAAAAAGCCTCCACACGGTTTTTTATAGGTAGTCCAATCAGACCACTGTGAAGGATATCAACTTTCCAAACGAGTCATTTAATACAAAGTCTAGTTAAAATGAGAAAGTGGTAGCAAATATATGACTAAAAATTTGTTTTATTTATGAATATTATCGGTTTGCCTTATTCACTTGTGAACCACAACAGATTCAATTCTCAAATTATATATAATAAATTTCTCGCAATTACTTTTATAAAAAGTTTTGGGTTCATGCGCACAACTGGCTCACTTTTTAAACAGTCTGCGCGGACTACTTATAAAAGACCGTGTGGAGGCCTTCTGATGTAGGAGGTGATGCCTCTGGTCGATGTGCATAAGTCTAAATAGTTTGAGGACTTAATTTAAATATTTATATATATATATACATATATATAT
>NC_092215.1:23259880-23357605 GCF_043381705.1 Parasteatoda tepidariorum
CATAATTTTACAGAATACACATATCCATCTTTCATAGGGTGACTTATTTAAAAATCAGAGCCTGCATACAGGAATAGAAAACCGTTTATAGGTTTTATTCTTCATTCATACAACCTTACATAATTTTAAAGTATACACGTATCACCTGCATTCATTTGGGGTGGTTCTTTACGAACCAGAGCCCATTCCACTTATACAAAAATAAAAAATAATTAAATAAATAAATAAATAAATAAATAAACTGTTTATTATACTGGACAATTAAAATTAAATTAATTTTAAGAGGCTACAAATATTAAAAAGTAACTAAAAAATATTTAACTAATCCAGTATAAAAGGTCATACATCCAAACTATTCCGTCCAATGGCTTTAGAAATAGTTTATCATAGTTAGTTCCTACCTTGAAAATATATATATATATATATAAGGTAATTTATAATACTAAGGTAATTATATACCTTATATATAATTATATTATATATAAGGTAATTTGTTTCTTGAACGTAAGCACTACCTTATATTTACTCAGATAATTATCTCAATTTCAGAATTCCAAGCAAACAAAATGATACCAATCAAATCTAATCACAAAGTTTATTGCATTATTAACAGTATATTATTTGAGATAAGATGACGTCTACCTACAAAACTAATGGAATGCAGTAAAGAGGTACGCTGAATTCAAAATTCCTTTATGAGTACATTAGAATTCAATTACTGATAACTCAAGATTAGCTTTTCAAATTTTCTATTATTAACTTATTATTTAAGGATTTTCTTATAACAATTTTCTAGTTTATTAAGTTTAATATCATATCATTATAGTAATATCTCTTAATGTGTTTCTTACAAATAATTTTCTGACAAATAATTCCTTCAATGATAAAAAGCCTTTATTAATAAATTTCTGGCTAATATTTTCTTATTTGATACTCTAAATACCTCAGTTTTTAGATTTATTAGTTTTCTTAAGACTAGTTTCTTATTTTGCAAATTTGCTATTACTTTCTTAGATTTTATTATATTTTTTTCTATATAAAGCCTTACAAAATTACAAAAGTGTGATTAACGGATGTCATGAAACTAGTGGATCATAATAATTATGACTTATTCAAAACTACATCTCTTAGAATTAATAAACCACTTGATATTTTTTTAGATATTAATCTCAACTATCGTACATAAACTAACTCATGCATAAACTAACACATAAGGTAGTAAGACCTTGATATTTGAAATAACATAGTTTTACTTTTATCAGCAAAATAAGACTAATGCATAAGTCAAAATCCTACTTTGAGTAGATTAGAATTTAATTAATGACAACCCGTCAAATTTCTCATTGCTATTTTTTAATTTAATTAAGCTTCATATTACTTTCTCACTTAATACTTTTCCTATAAGTATATTCTAACTTTAAAAAAATCCAAATGCAAATTCCTTTTTTAATAAAGTTTCTAATGCTGTTCTCGTATTTATAGCTTTTAATAATATTATTATCTTATCTGATAAACTTTTTACTGTTTTTTCGCTTCATAAATTCTCTATTACTTATTATATTGCTTTTTTATAAAGCCTTACGCAATTGCGGAGCATGATTCTCAAATATGAAACTGACGAATCATATCAAATATGAAGCATTTATAGTTCCTCTTCTGCAATCCAAAAACTGCTTGATATTTATTCAAATATAAATCTCATCTACTGAATTCAAGGCAACAATTTCGTATAAGTAAATTGTATTTCATTAATATCAACATAATATTTGAGATTAAATAGTTTAACGTTTCCCTACAAAACTAATGCAAGTCAAAATCCCATTGAGTAAATTGGAATTCAATTAAGCCGTGATAACCTGGTTGATAGAGTATTGAGCCCATGTCCAAGAGGTCCTGGTTTCAATCCCCGCTGGCCGCTTTTTTGGAATGCTTAAACTACTTAATATTTATTCAGATATTAATCTCAACTACTGAGTTCAGGGTAATAATTTGGTATAAATACTAAGTGTATTTCATCAATATCAGCTTAATATTTGAGAAAAAAAATGCAATGAGAAGAAAGTCAAGTAACCTACAATAATAAACCTTGATTTTCCTGTCAGATTTTCAATTACTATTTCCTAAATTAATATGCATAATAATACTTAAGACTTTTCTCGCTTAAAAAATGCAATTTCCTTTTTTAATAAATTTCTTATTGATTATTTCTTATTTCGTATTTTTATTATTGCCTTTATCTGAATTAATATACTTCCTATTGCTGTTTTCTTATTTCATAAATTTCCTATTACTTTCTTATCTTGCACTTTTATAAAATCATATGAAACTCTGAAGTGTGACTAACAAGTCTAAAGATGAATCATAATAAACCAATATGATGAATCATAATAAATATGTACTATTCATTGCTTCTTTTAGGGAATGCAAAAACTACTTGATATTTATTCAGATATTAATCTCAAATACTGAATTCAAGGCAATCATTTGATACAAACACAAACACAAAGTGTATTTCATTAATATCAACATAATATTTTAGATAAGATAGTTTGACGTTTACCTACAAAACTAATGCAATACGGAAGAGAGAAGTGCGGAAGTCAAAATCCCATTATGAGTAGATTAGAATTCAATTACTGATAATCCTAGATTACGCTGTCAAATTCAGGTAGGACCTTCGAATATATTAAAAGCATAATTTTAAGAGAGAACTTCTAATAGTCTTCTAGAAAATAAGGTGACATCTTCGATTTCTAAAATGACATGATATCAAGCTATTTTAATTAGTAAACTATCAAAACAAACATCTATGTATTCTCGAGGAGTTGTATTAAAATGTTAGGCGACGAGTTTTTAATTAAATATAAGGGTTTATATTTTTTTCTTGTTTTAATCATTATTTCAAAATTTTGTTTATACGTTATAGAAATAAATATTAACGATCCATGGTGGCTCAGGGAATAGAGCATTCACCTACCAATAAGATGAATCGGGTTCGAATCTCAGTGATGGCTGGTCGATACGAATTTTACGCACCCGACTCCCACCGACAACAGTGCAGACGTAAAATATCCTCAGTGTTAGATGGATCATAAGTTAGAGTCCCCTTGTAGTTAGGTTAACCGTAGGAGGTTTTCTCCCATGTAGCGCAAATGCGAGTGTTCCATCAAAACGTCCTCCACAGAGGCAAATTTCTCACAATACTTGATCCAGAAGTTCCTTTGTCTTTCGGATTGTGCTCAAAATTACAAGGCTACGGTTAAACATTAGTATTCGTAAGCCCAAAAATTCTGCCTTCTGTTTAATGACTGTTATAAACTAAAATTAATAATGATATGAACTTTTGATAAAGGTTGCTTAAATGGCTACGTAATTAAAAGTTTTATGAATTCGAGGAAAATCAATATTTTAGTGTAAAGATGTAATGGAAAAATATTTATCAAAATTCTTTTAAATTTATGCATTCTCTGCTAAAGAGGCGTAAATGCAGCAGTTTTTACTGCCAAAAGAAACTGCTGAAAGGACTCACTGGTTCAAGAAGGTGACCTAATCACTAACTGGTAAGTGCTGAAGATATTTTAAGTTATGAAATAAGACACAAAAACGTACTTTAAATAAACATACTTTTTTTCAAAGAACTTAGATTTCTGGTCCCAAAACATAGGGGCAGGGAAGCCACAGACTAGAAAATATTATTGGAGTACTTTGGTCAGGAGAATTGTCCAAAGATTGGTCCCCTGAATGGTAATTTTACTATTTGAGTATTGAGTACTCGAGAATTTTTTAAAGGAAATGAAAGAATTTTGCACATAATTATAGAATTCGTTTATACAACGATAATTCCATGCAAAAATAGTTTTCAATAATCATTAATTATTATTTTTATTGTTTTATTTAATAATAGTTAAAAATATTTTGAATTCTGAGGTAAAAAAAATCTTGACATCATCTTAAATCATCAATTTTCTATGGCAAAATATCAAAAATTGAACAAAATAGATTGAACTGTTTCTGAGAAATCTAATTCCAAAGGCAGATATTCAAAATTCGTTTTCTCAGGAATTATTCGACTATTTTTTTTTCTTTTTTTAAGTTTGCATTTTTCCAAATAAAATTACTCCCCGCAGTGGACTGATCGTTAAGACACTGTTCCCAGTAGAATACCGAAGGCAAACATCACTGCCTGCGGTCAGTGTGCGGATGGGTAACCACTTGGATCAGTCTATGAAGGGACAGAGGGTGTGCAGTATTGGTCCTCTTTAAACTGCTCTATCGTAAAGTGCTCGACTTCGAGAGCAGGTCATCGGGCTACCGAAGCGGGGGTGCCATACCTTCTACAGTGGATCAAAATTGTGATGGCATATCTTCGGATCATTCTCAGGAATGTTTTCCAGACAGTCACCGATAGCCCATTGCGCAGCTCTAGTGCGACGTAAATAAACCGCAACTACAATCAAGTAAATTTACATTTCATTAACATAATGTTAAAGTTTTAAACGTTACAATTCAAAATGTTTCGGACTATTTTTGAATAATATATTGAACAATAATAAATAATTATTAAAAATTATTTTTTGCATGAAATTATCCTTGAGGAAAGAATTTCATAATTGTGAGTAAGAAATTTTCAATTCGTTAAAAAAAATTTTAGAAATATGGCACATTACGCAAAAAGTCAAATTAACATTAAGGGGTCTAAACTTTCCTCAGATTTCCTGACCAAACTATTAGGATCATATTTCCCAGACTGAGGTAAAACTTTATATTTCGGCGGTCAGAAATCCAAATCCGTGGAAAAAAATAGGCATGTTTTTACAGAAAAAGTTCATTTTTGTGTCTTATTTCGTAATTTAAAATATATAAGCTTTATACCACTATAAATCTGTTTGTACTTCTGTACTACTTCTTCATTCGATAACATACATGCAGAAGAGGCAGATTGTGCAATTTATATAACGCCTATTTCTTCTCAAGCCTGAAGAACTATCGTCCATAGACAACAAGAACAAATATTAGTTTTACCCAAATATTTACCTCTGTAACTTGTACAAACAATGCAAGGATCTATAATCATTTTTAAAAACACATAGCTAGGTGTGTATGAGTGTATTTTATGAGTGAAGAGGTAAAATTACCCACAATGCCTTGAACAGACCATTTCAAGCGCTTGTGTTACTTCACTCTAACGTTAGTTACCTTCTCTATGAGTAAAATAATATTTACACAATCAACCACAATCCCCAACGGGTACTACACTCCCTCTACAAATATTAACCTTGATGTTTGTGCTATAGACTATCTCTGAATAGAATGTGACGAAGTGGCATTTCTCTAAACTTGCCTGAAGAGTTCTCGGGGTTTATTTCAAAATTCAATTTAGTTTAATGGCAAAATTAATTTATTAAGATTATGAGGAAATTTATTTAAAGATTCAATAAAGATTAAAGTATCAGGAATTAATAACTGCTCAAAAAAGACATACATAAACATTAATAATAAGATTTTTAATTAATTATTTGTAACAATTTCACGGTTTAAAATACTACAATAAATGTCATGCTTGATATTTCTTTTTTAATTATAAAAATCGGTTTGGTGTATTTTAATTAAACTATAAAATAAAATTTTAATTTGATCTTCAAATTTATTTTGCAATTATTGATAGAATTTTAGAAATAATGAAAAAGAAAATAAATATTTTTTTTCTCAATCGCTATTTAATTAATTGAAAACGAATGGGAATTTAATTAAATGTTTGTATGCATTTGAAGAACAAATTAAACGCTTATTACTTTTCTGTTTTACCTGAAGAGTCATGATATTAAAAATATTTTTTGCCTGCTTAACTTTAGTGATAAGAGGGTTCTGAAAATATAAATACTGAAAATCTTATGGTATGAAACCGAAAAGTAACATTTTCAGAGGTATTAATCAAGTAATATAAAATTAACAAGTCTGTCAACTTTCTGCGTTTCTTAGAAAAATTTCTTCTAGTGTCTGTGCTTTTGCTGAAAGTTTATGATTTAATGTATTATTCCTTCTCTTATAAATTTGATTTAAAGTTATTTTTCACACCACTACTGAATGATTCAAAAGCTTATATAAAAATCCACTTTATTCCAGTGAAGCTTCTACAAGGATGCCACAGGCGACTAGAAAAGTAAAAAGTGGTAGAAATTCGATTAATTTGTGTTCATTTATTATCTCTTTAAGTATTCAATCGTAGCTACCACTAAGGCTTACAATTTAAATTATTCGAATAATAAAGAAAAATTATTCATTGAATTCACTTTCAAGTAGCAAAGTGAGAAAAATATGATTTAAGAAGTAGCTAATTTTAATCTATTTTAATAATTTTTTTATTGATCACCACTTTTTACACTTTTAGTCGACTGTGGCATCCCTGTTTTTAGAATGTTGTCAAAATTACCAATAATTCTGAAAGTTTTAATTTTTAATTTTATTTTAATTTTTAATTTTAATCTATTTTAATAATTTTTTATTGATCACCACTTTTTACACTTTTAGTCGACTGTTACATCCCTGTTTTTAGAATGTTGGCAAAATTACCAATAATTCTGAAAGTTTCAATTTTTAATTGTATTTTAATTTTTAATTTTAATCTATTTTAATAATTTTTTACTGATCACCACTTTTTACACTTTTAGTCGACTGTGACATCCCGGTTTTTAGAATGTTGGCAAAATTACCAATAATTCTGAAAGTTTTAATTTTTAATTGTATTTTTATTTTTAATTTTAATCTATTTTAATAATTTCTTATTGATCAACACTTTTTACACTTTTAGTCGACTGCAGCATCCCTGCTTTTTAGAATGTTGTCAAAATTACCAATAATTCTGAAAGTTTAAATTTTTGATTATCTAAAACTCAATAATATATTTTACAAGAAGTGTAGCATGAAATGTTCGCTTCAATATGATCATGTTTAATGTAACAGAATCAGTTTTGCTTTCACTTTAATTTTAATACAACAAATCCGTCTTAATTTAGAATATTCTTGCATGGCTCTTTTTTCCTTATTAGACATTAATAAATAAGTAAAGGAATTATTAACCCATTCCTTTTTTAAAAAATCTATAGTAAAATACTTAGGATACAATTATTTTTCTCCTTACCTTGACTAGCTACTCTGAAAATGTCATTTTCCTGGTTCATCAGCTCTGCTCTGGAATAGTTTTTCAATTTTACGTGAACTAATATCAGACATAAACTAAAAAGGCAGGACTCTTTTACATTGCTCAAATTTATCAACTCAAATATATTTAGAAAACTCAGATTTTTAATATAAATTTTAAAAACGGAATCGGTAAAAGAGCTTCTGATCAATATAACTTAAAAGCAATCGTATTTTTAAATTTTTATTTTTTGAAAACTGTTTGATTGATTTTGTTCAAATGTTAGATTCGTCAATTAAAATTACATTATTTGAAATAGGTAAAAAATTTTCTTCTTTACTATTCAAAAATTTCTTAATCATAAAATAATAAATCATTACAAAAATTCATTTTTTTGAGATAATTTTGTAATTATATTTCAATTCACCTAATTTACTTCTGAATTACAAAATATACAAAAAGTGTGCTTAATTGCAAGCATCAAAAACTTGAGATTGGTTACCTGGTTAAATAATTAGAATGATATTTTCTAATATGGGAACTATAAGTTGCATCAATTTACTATAAGGATTACGCATTCTTCTTTCATGTTTCGAAAGTCGGGGATAAATATATTTTCTATTCTTATGTTTTGAAAGTCAAGGTTAAGTATCAATCCTTATGCTTTGAAAGTCAAGGATAAAGGCAATATTTTCTGCATTCATATTTTAAAATTCAAGGATAAGGATTATATCTTCTAACTTCATGCTTTTAAATTCTAGAATCAAAATCCACTAACAAAAAAAGTATGTTTACTGAAATAAAGTTCGTCTTTCTGTTCTATTTCGTAACATTAAATACAGTCTGCACTAATCAATTAACGTATTTATGATCAATCCCTAAATCCATTACAATTGTACCAGGTGTCCAATGAATGACTTACTGATTTTAAAATGAAAAATGTCGGAAACAAAGGATGTCAGAGGAATCAAACAAGTGTTATGTCTATTTTGAAAACTGTAAAAATTTTATGCTGAAATTTTGGAACTGAGATACAATAGTTTCCAATAGAAAAACGCTGCTTAGAATTCTTGAAAAGAATTCCAATGCCATAAAACTGTGATATTCCGGTACCAGAAATACACCTAATTTGATGTAACACCTGGTTAGACCTCCTAATCCATGACGACCACTCTTTTCATGTTTTAGCTAGAACAAATAGTTTTGGTCATTGACTGCTTGCAGCACTATCTTTCATTAAGTTTTGAAACTAAATTCCAAAATGTCTATATAATAGCATATAACTAGCATACATGTCTATATAATTAGCAAATTTAAGGTCACCGCCTCAATCCATTAAGATTAATCCTAGAACCTAAATCGAAAGTTATTCAGGGTTGTCCGTTTTTTTTTCCATTTTGTGCATTATACAACTGTCCCAGGGAACAACACTCTCTCTATATAAATTTTTTGAATTTAAGAACATGACTAATTGTTTGTCTAACTTTCTGATGAGTTTTCATCATTTATGTACGCAGTAGTGGATAAAATTAATTTAAACCCAGTTTATTAAAATATTTATTCAGTACCTTAGTGCATAATTAACAATGATCCTAAATCCTCTAAAAAATCTCAAATGAAAACACCAACATAATTTTTAGTTTTGTAGTCTAGAAAACCTTTACCATCATAGTTTCAAACGAAACATTTTTTTCTGAGATTTATATTTCAGGTCTTTATCATCAACATCGAAATCTCGATTGAAGCAGGTACTGATCGAACTTTGAAGAGGACTCTAGAGTTAAGAGGCTCTGAGTAAAAGCGAAAGAAAAAAACTAAAAATAAAGATAAGCTAGCCAACTTGCCCTGCGGTAAGCTCGACAGGCCTATCGATTTCATATTTAGGATGAGAATGAGGGGTATTTAGGCTATATCATCATAGGGATATTTTGTCGTGGAAAACTGAACTTTCCCATTTTGTACGACCATCTCACTTTCTTTCAACATTGATCTGCACTATAAAAGTTAACTAGTTCTCTGGTAGTTTAGTTTTTCTTTTATCTACTAAAATAAACCTGAAATGAATTTTTCATGAATTTGAAAATTTTAAGCATTGGAAAAATAGCTAAAAAATATAAAGGATTTTTTAAAACGTTTTGTAGGTTATATTTTTAATCCTTTTCAAAATATTAAAGTTTTAAAGTAATTTTTATCCTGTTTAGAGCTAATGCTCAGATGCCAACTCTCTGCGGACAGCGGATAAATATTTTCGAGTGGTAGTTTTTTAATGCATGATTCTTAGCAGTGGTCGGAAGTAGTACACCACAGGTAGTAAAACTACTGTAGTCGCTACTTTTTTCTTAGTTTGTAGTGTAGTGTGCTACTTTTTTAAAAAAAGTAGTGTAGTGAGTGGTGAAATACAAAACAACAGTAGTTTGTAGCGATTCCTGGCAACTATTTTTAGTGCACCACAGGTAGTAAAACTTCTGTAGTCGCTATTTTTTTCTCAGTTTGTAGTGTAGTGTTCTACTTTTTTAAAAAAGTAGTGCAGTGAGTAGTGAAATACAAAGCAACAGTAGTTTGTATCGATTCCTGGCAACTAATTTCAACATTGGTTTAGAAAAGAAACACAGTTATAACGCAACTAATTTTTCGAATTTGATGGATACAAATCTTCACGGGTCAATCAATGGATGCAATAAAAATGACCCTGTGCCGGCAGCTGAGCTTTAACAGAAATCACGTGTTTAAAATCCCGTTTAACTAATATTTGAACTACTCATTACGAAAAATAGATAATTAATCACTTTAGTCACACTTTCACCTGTGAATGCACACTCCTGAAACATAGTTGTTATTTCAAAAGAAGGGAACGTATTTTCTATGTACTTAATTTCTTAAAGAAAATAAAAAAATTATTAAACAATTAAAAAAATTGCAAGTATTTGAAAAATTCGCCTTTCTTAAATTAAATATTCGCTGTCGAAAAAGGCATAAAAAGTTGAAGATGAAATGAATGAATACGAAAAAAATGTGTTTTGGAATATCAAACTGGATCATGTAAACATGAATAAATGTTACTTAATTATTCCCTTGTATTAAATGTGAGGTGATTTCTTATTCATAAAAAACATTTTGAACATTGGGGTGAATTAAGTTCTCCAACAAACTTCGTCTTTCAATTCATTCTTCAACAAACTTAGTCTTCGTCAAGTATTGAAGTAGTTACCAGTTTCGAAAGTATGTAGTTTGCAGTCCATACATTTAAAAAAAAGTAGTTGCAGATGTAGTAAACTACAAAAATAATGTAATTTTTCCAACCACTTATTCTTAGTTTAATAAATTATCAGTTTTGAAAAACTAAAATACTATACTTGAATCTCTAGTCTCCGAAGTAATACAACCTAATTAAATGCAATTTGGAAAAAGATTGGACTCATGGACTCCCCTATGTGTGACCACTGTCACTCCCCCGAATCTGTGAACCACCTCCTCTTTGAGCGCAACAAGTTTGATCCCTATCGACAGCCTCAATCAGGGTTTTCACTCTTTTCTCTCTCCTCCTCCTCCTCGGTTATGAGCAACACGAAGATCTTTCCTAAAAAATAATTCCTTTTGAGTTTAACCAAATGATTCTTGCTCGCAACCTACCAACCTCACATGTTCGTCAATTAATCCAATTTTTAAATTTGGACTGGTAAAGCCTCCGTGATCGCCTGGGGAAAACAGTGTGCCTATTAAGGGTTCTTCCCCTATCGGTTGTCTGGCTCCACAAAAGTGTTGGAACCACAATTTTTCTCTTTTGAATCCTTTGAAAACTTTAATCTTTGTATCGAATTAGTTCTATACTCTTTCGTAACGATCATTTTGTATCTTCACTTCTGCATCATCATCAACTCAACCTCTCCAAAAGCGTTGGAGCCACAAAATTTTATACTCTGATTTCTTGGTAAGCTGAACATTTTCCATTGAATTGGTTTTTCTTCTCCACGATCATCCTGTATCCTTACTTCTTCATCACCATCAACTTAACTCATCATCCTCAACTCAACTCTCTTTTTCACATATCATCTTGTATCCTTACTTCTTCATCATCATCAACTCCATTCATCCTCCTCAACTCAACTCTCTCTTTCACATATTATCCTGTATCCTTACTTCTTCATCATCATCAACTCAACTCATCATCCTCAACTCAACTCTCTCTTTCACATATCATCTTGTATCCTTACTTCTTCATCATCATCAACTCCACTCATCCTCCTCAACTCAACTCTCTCTTTCACATCACAGAGGATAATAGCTAATAACACAGATCATCTTCATCATTCTCAACTCAACTCAACTCTAGCTCTCACGTGGTGAGGTTATTAAAATGTTGGAGTAATTACCATTAATTCTGAAAGCCTTGCTTTTAATTGGGTGCTTGCAAAAAGAAGAAGACCTCCCATACCCACACATGTGACCTATGACGTCAGCACCAGCTGATATTTATGGCGCATTAAAGTTGAGTTAAGTTTCTCTACATAAGTTAGAATATTAATTAGCGATAAATTACTTAAATGCAGAGCCATATCACACATCGAATTAGTTGAAATATAATTCTTTCTCGTCTACTTATTTTACTTAACTTAGATTTATTATTTGTTTATGTATTTTATTGTAACTGTGATATATTTTTGCTTTGTGTACCTAGTAACTCCGATGCATAATTTGTTTATTTATGCTAAACATGGCTTCGTGCTTGTCTTTGTGCTAAATCTCTGTGTAATCGAAGATCTTAGCGAAAGAATTTACAATGTGTCCCTTGAGAGAATTGATACTTTCGGGCTTGGCTAACGCGAAATAGAATGGAAAGAACAGTTGCTAACGTAAACAAATGCCACTTATCAACAACCAATCAGGACCGATATACCTACACTACGTCACTTTCAGGCATCCCATTGTCTACCAATCATTTTAACAATTATAAGATATATATAGGACTGTTTATTTGCAGGAATAAAATAAATAGAGAAAAATTAAGAATTAAGAATAATAAAAAATTATTAAACTCCTCACAAAAGCCATCTGCAAAAGAATAATAATAATTATAATAATTTTATTGCAGTTTTTATTCTGAATAGGCAACGTATTATCTTCCGCACATATATTGCCTATTATACTATAATATGCAACATGCTATTTTCCGCACTGAAAAGTACAAATTTACTTTATTTGCATTTAGTTTTGTAGTTAAAGTCTTTTCAAATCTTTATTGATAGCGAAAGGAAAAAAAAACATTTTCATTTTAGTCGTTGAAAATCCTCCCGCTTTAAGTGGAAGCCTTTTCAAAAATATTTAAATTAGTATTTTTAAAGCAGTAATAGTAAAGCTTTCAAATGTATTTTCAGTTGAGTTTCCTTTAGAAAAATTTCAATACGGAAGACATTTAACCGTTTCTAACACATTTGTTCCCTTAAAATTCCGGTTCTTTTTTTCTACTAAAAAAATAAAAAGAATGGCTGCACAAGTGTTACATTATTTGAATTTATTTTACAGAAAAAAGATAGCTTTGTCGCCCATACTATATGTATTATTTATAGATGTCGGATAAAAATGTGAAAACACTTTTATACAAACTCTATGTAAATGTAAATAATCTTCTTTTAGCAGGAAATAGTTTGGAAGATCATGGCAAAACTCTAAGCATAATATGAAAGATCATGCGTGAAGCTTTTAGAAATGATATCATATTTACTCCAGAAAAAGTTGGATGTACCAAAATGGGAATAGAAAGCTAATACTCCCTGTGTTCCAAATCAGCTACTAATTTGAATACTTTTGTACCGATTATTGATACTAATGATTTTTTTTATTCTGATTGAACATTTTTTGGAGAATTCAAAGTGTTATGCTATCAATCAACAACATTTTATTTTATAACCGTCTTTTAGCAGCTTACCCAATTTTGGGTTTACGATTACTTAAAGATCATGCGTGAAGCTTTTAGAAATGATATCATATTTACTCATGAAAAATTTGGATGTACCAATATGGGAAGAGAAAGTTAATACTCCATCTGTTCCAAATCAGTAGTTAATTTGAATAATTTTGTACCGATTATTGGCACTAATGATTTTTTTATTCTTGATTGAACATTTTTTGGAAAATTTCAATTGTTATGCTATCAATCAACAACATTTTATTTTATAACCGTCATTTAGCAGCTTACCTAATTTTGGGTTTACGACTACTAAGGTTCAGGCACGTTGCCTTGTAATTTTGATCCCAATCCAGAATAAGAGGGAGCTCCTGGATTAAGTATTGGGAGAAATTTGCCTTTGTGGAGGACTTTTTGATGGAACTAACTCGCATTTGCGTTACATGGAGAGAAAAACTACCCACGGTTAGCCTCACGGGAAGAGAGTTATAGAAGGGGACGGCAACGGGGCGAGATGGGGGTGAAATTCGTTTCGACCAGCTATTGCTGGAATTCAAACCCGCCTCAAACCGGTTCATCTCATTGGAAGGCGAATGCTCTACCCCCTGCAATCAACAACTTGTATCAGTCAACAACATTAACTTACCAAGCCTTCCCTCCTTGATTCCTTAAATCAGTACTAAATTAGTTTCAGAAATGCGGGGTTCGCATGTTCATAAGCCAAACCTTATATTGTAAGGACTCCAGCACCAGTAATCACATAAAACTATATTCTTATTAAAACTCGCTGAATCATTAGCATTATCTTACTAAACATCTTACTACTATTTATGACTCCATCTATATGAAATGTAGCAACTAATTTAGGAAAAAATTTTCGATCTAAATGTAGCAACTAGTGTAGGAAAAAATTTTCGATCTAAATGTGGCAGCTAATTTAGGACAAAATTTTCGATCTAAATGTAGCAACTAGTTTAGGAAAAAATTTTCGATCTAAATGTAGCAGCTAATTTAGGACAAAATTTTCGATCTAAATGTAGCAACTAATTTAGGACAAAATTTTCGATCTAAATGTAGCTACTAATTTAGGACAAAATTTTCAATCTAAATGTAGCAACTAATTTAGGACGAAATTTTCGATCTAAATATAGCAACGAATTTAGGACAAAATTTTCGATCTAAATGTAGCAACTAATTTGAGACGAAGGGAGTTCTATTCTTGCTTTAATATCAACAATTTCGAAATCATTCAGTAAGACGGCAATATTTATATAAGAATACGCTTTTTTATTATTGTGGTATTGAAAAAGGAACGAAGCTTTTAACTTCTTATACTTACATTTCTGTAGATGCAAATTCTACACGGGTAAAAAGATCTATTTCAAAAAGCTTTAAGTATGATCTTTCAAATTGGGCCTACATTTTTGCCCTGTAAAATCTTCCAAAAGCTCAAAGAAATATTGCTTACAAAGAGTTAGTATATAAATTTTTCCATAATTTCGTGCAACCTCTGTACTATCCAGAAAAATCAGAGCGTCCAGTGGAAAGTCAAATTTGTTGTAATAGTTGTTAAATTATCATCAAAAGCACGGGAAATTCATCTGATTTAGTTGCCCCTTGAACGCTATAAATTGTCACCTCTTTCATAACATAACTCTTTATATGCGTTTGAGTTATAGAATAAATGAAGTGACCAATAACTTTTCATGTAAACTTTTTAAAAACATAAAATGCATTTTATGGCAAAAGTTTATAAACCATTATAATGATTTTGAAGGACCCCTGGACGCCCTGAAATATTAGACTTAAGTTAACGATAGTGAAGATAGATATTTTTTATCAGCCTAAATGACGCAAGTAAATAAAATATATCGCTTATTGGCTTGTTGTTTAAACTTAACCACATGCTTTTGTTATCCTATTGTAGTTAAATTTGTTATTATTTTTATTGTTCTATGTTTACATATTTTTGAAATTATTTAAAAGAAATTTTGTAAGATCATTTATAAGTATTTGGAACACAAATGATATGTAATCGTATCGAAGAGCATAGTGAGAAAACGAAAAAATTCCAGAATTATATACTCTTATTTGGTGAAATTTTTCGCCTACATGCTAGACTAAAATCAAAATATTATTTTTTAATTGCTTTATTTGAAAAAAAAATCATTCGCGACTCATATAATATACTGCACAAATAGTATAAAAATCTCAATTGAAGCTAAACAATTTAAATATTGTGAATCAATTGCTACAAAAACCCTTATAAATAAACATGAAATTCGCAATTTTTATTTTATTTTACCACGTGATAATTATTTTGCAACGTAGAGTACAGAAAGCATTCACATTGCTGGCTTAGGACTTAACTTAATGATAGTAAATCTAATCATAAAATCAATTTAATTTACGAAGTCAATTTTGTCTCCTGATGAAGTACTGTTCGACAAACACACATTTATATTTTCATTTTTTAATTGTAAAGAATTTATATATGTCTTATTTCTATATTATCTTAATGATAATAAAGTCAGACACTATTTTTAATTAACCTAAATGGCTTAGATAAGAATTAGATAAACAAAAAACCTTAAATAGTTTGATATTTAAACTTAACAACTCTTTCTTTAAAATATGTTTCTTTTATTAGCGAACAATTATTCGAACTTAATATGAACTCTTATTAAGGCTATTTAAATATCTTAAATGTGAGCGAGTTTTTAATTTGAGAGTGTTGAAGATATTAGCATAAAAACTGCTTGGATACTAACTAATAATATAAATGATGCTTTGCACTTAAATATTAGGAGAAGATAAAATGAGATGTTATTTAATTGTTAACTATTTAGTTAAAACATATAAATTGTTAATTTGTTATTTGAACTCAATTATTTGTTATAATATTATTTGTGATTGGAATCATACTACATTTACGTATGTAATTATTATTATTATTGTTCTATGTTTACATGTTGTTGAAATTATTTAACAAATTTTGAAAAACTGTTGATTAGTATTTTGAACAAATGATAAGTAATCCTCTCGATAAAAACAATAAAGAAAAACATATGAAAAAATTCGTAATTATGGTAACTTTTCTTGCGGAAATTTTCCATCTACTGGCTATGTTAAATTCATAACTTTATTATTTTGATTACTTTCTTAAAAGTTTTTCACGAGTCATAGAATATCTAGCTTAAACAGTAATTTAAAATTTAATCAAAGCTCAAAAGTTTAAATATTGTGAATAAATTGCTTCAAAAACCCCTTGAAAGTAATCATAAAATTTGCGCATTTTTTAACGCACGATAATTATTCTGCAACATAGTATAAATAAATTTTTAACATTGTTGATTTAGGACTTAAGTTGATGATAGTTAAGTTAGACCTTATTTTTAATCAACCTAAATGGATTAGGCAAAAATTAGACAAAAACAAAACTTTAAATAGCTTGATATTTAAACTAAACAGATATTTCTTGAAAATATATTTCCTTCATTAGAGAGTATTAGTTCAAACTTAATATGAACCCTAATTTAGGCTATTTAAATATTTGAAACGTGAGCAAGTTTTTTAATTTCAGAGTACAGAAGATATTAGCATAAAAAGTACATGTTGTTAAAATTATTTGAAAATTTTAAAATTGTTTGTTAGTTTGGAAGAAAGGATGTAATCATATCGATAAAAACAATAAAGAAAAAGATATGAAAAAATTTTCAATACTTAAAGCTTTTCTTGATAACATTTTCCACCTACTGGCTAGAATAACTTTAAAGTACTATTTTTTTAATTACTTTTTTTTAAAAAAATCATTCTTAAACAGAAAATATTTTCCAGCAGCAGTAATAAAAACCTAAATTAAAACTCAACAATTTAAAAATATTGAACTAATTGCTTCAAAAACTCTTATAAGTAATCATGAAATTTACGAATTTTTTTTTTTACCGCAAGATAATTCTTCTGCAACATAGAATAAAGAAAACATTTACATTGTTGGCTTAGACTTAAGGTAATGATAGTAAAATTAGACCCTATTTTTAATCAACCTAAATGACTTAGGTAAAAATTAAATGAAAAAAAATTAAATAGCTAGATATTTAAACTTAACAAATATTTCTTAAAAATATATTTCCTTTATTATAGAGCAATTATTCGAACTTAGTATGAACTCTACTTTAGGCTATTTAAATATCTGAAACGTGAGCAAGTTTTTAATTTGAGAGTGTTGAAGATATTAGCATAAAAACTGCTTTGATGCTAATAATATAAATGATGCTTTGCACTTAAATATAAGGAGAAGATAAAAGGAGATGCTATTTAGTTGTTAACGTACTCCACAAAAATTATTAATATTCATTACGTGAAGCTGGTGTATAATGCTAGATAAAAAAAAAAGACTTCTAAAGAGGGAAATGTGTTTTAAATATTCCCCCAAGACAAGAATGAAGCCATAAGGTAGAAATATTAATAAAAAAGACTTTAGGAAATGAGTAGAAGTAAGTTTTATGCAAAAACAAATTGAAATCAACTTCTGCTGAAAAGCCTAGACAACCACAAAAACCGAAAGAGGAGAATAAAAAAGAAAGGATACATGAACATTTTAAGGGATCTTTAAAAATTAGTAAAGCTTCAAGCTCTTCAGATTAATCGACAAAATTAATTACGTTAATGGCTGAGCTCGTAAATAGAGGAGAAAATGAGATACAAAACTATTTTTCCAACTTTCTTTTGAAATGGCGTAAAAATTTAATCAAATTCTGGGAAGATGATTAGAAAGTTCTAGATGTAGGAAATAAATGTTATACTATATATCTTCACTGTGCATCCTGCTGATTTTAGCACTCGGAGCAAACTGAGCTTCCTGTTTCAAATATAAATTTTTTGGGGAAAAGAATTCGGCTAAAGTAAATTTTAATATAATAACTGTAGAAAAGGCGTTGGTTGTTATTTTTATACTATTTGAACATTTTCTAAGTAAATAGTTATAGGCAATGTAATATTTTAAATAAATCCAATTTTAATTTCAGCTCATGTTTTATTATTTTTAACGGAAATTTATAAGTTTAAAATCGCTGAAATACACTATTATTAAGATTCGATGATTATAAAAAACTTTACTTAATATTTTGAGAAAAATATAAAGAAATTCGTTCTGTTAGAAATAAGGGAGTGCGTTAATCTTGAATATTGTCTAAATTTGAAGCATCTTTAATATATGAGATTTAATTTAACACTATTAATGGATTTCTTTAACTTGTTTAAAGGATGCTATCATTTAGATAAATTGATGACATGGTTAAATTTTACAGCTTATTAAGGGATATGAACCATATATTGTGGTGCAATGTACTGATATTATGATTTATCATTTAATAAATTTTTCTGAAATATTAGGATGGAATATTCAAGCTTTCCAAATTAATGGATTTCATTGCGTTGATGTTTGGTCTCGTAAATAGAGAAGAAAATGAGCTACAAAACTATTTTTCTAACTTTCTTTTGAAATGGTTTAAAAATTTAATCAAATTTTAGATTATTAGAAAGTTCTAGGTGTAGGAAATAAATGTTATAATATATATCCTCACTGTACGTCCTGCTGATTTTATCAACCCAAGCAAACTAAACTTCCTGCTTCCAAAATAAATTTGAATTTCCTTGGAAAAGAATTTGACTAAACTAAGTTTTAATATAATAACTGTAGAAAAGGCGTTGGTTGATATTTTTATACTATTTGAACATTTTCTAAGTAAATAGTTATACTCAACTTAATATTTTAAGTAAATCCAATTTCAGTTTCTGGGCATATTTTGAGATTTTAGGAAAGTACCAACTTTTAACGGAATTTTTTTAAATTTAAAATCGCTGAAAAACATAATTATTAAATTTCGACGATTATTAAAAAAAACTTCTTTAACTTAATATTTTGAAGTGATTCTTTCAAGAAATTCTTTCCGCTAGAAATAATGGAGCGCGTTGATCTTGAATATTGCTCAAATGTGTTGCATCTTTAATGTCTTAATTTTACACAATTATCGCATTTCTTTAACGTTTTTAAAGAATTCTATCATTCAATTTAATTGATGACATGGTTAAATTTATCAGCATATTCAGGGATATGAATCGTGATACAAAGTGCCGATATTATGGTTTATCATTTAATATTTTTTTAAAAAAAGTTTGGGTTCGAAGCTTCAAGTTTTCAAACTAATGTACTACATTACGTAAATGTTTGGGCTCGAAAATAGAGAAAAAAATGAGATGCAAAACTATTTTAGCAACTTTCCTTTAAAAGGGCATAAAAATTTTATAAAATTCTGAATAAAGGACGATTAGAAAGTTCTAGATAATAAATTTTATAATATATATCTTCACTGTTCTTGATGCTGATTTTATGACTTGGAACAAACTGAGCTGCCTGCTTTAAAATTAAGTTTGAATTTTCTGGAGAAAGAATTAAGCCTGATTAAATTTTAATATAATAACTCATGATATTTTTATACTATTTGAACATTTTCTAAGTAAATAGCTATAGTGAACGTATTATTTGAAATAAATCCAATTTTAATTTCTACCATTTCTAAGAGAAATTTATAAATTTAAAATCCCTGAAATACATAATTATTAAGATTCGATGATTATAAAAAAACTTAATATTTTTCTAGAATTAAAGAGAAATTCGTCCTGAAAGAAATAATGGAGCCCTTTGATTTGAAACATTATTCAAATTTGATGCATCTTCAATATATGAGACCTAATTTATTAATATTAACGCATTTTTTAACCTGGATAAGGGATTCTATCATTCAATTTAATTAATGACTTGTTAAAATTTAAAGGCTTATTAAAGGATATTAACCATATATTGTGGTGCAAAGTACCGATATTATGGTGTGTAATTTAATAAATTTTTCTAAATACTTAGGTTCGAAGATTCAAGCTTTTCAAATTAATGGATTACATTACGTTAATGTTTGAGCTCGTAAACAGAGAAGAAAATGAGTTACAAAACTATTTTTTCCAACTTTCTTTTGAAATGGGTAAAAATTTAATCAAATTCTGGGAAGATGATTAGAAAGTTCCAGAAGTTGAAAATAAATGTTATAGTATATATTTTCCTTGTACTTCTTGTTGATTTTATCTCTTTGAGTAATCTTAAAATATATTTGAATTTTTGGGGAAAAGAATTCGGGTAAAGTAAATTTCAATATAATAACTAAGCAGCAGGCATTGGTTGATGTTCTTATACTATTTAAACAATTTTAAGGAAATAGCTATAGAGAACATGATATTTTAAATAAATTTGATTTTTTTACAACCTATGTTTTACATTTTTAGGAAATTATCTTTTTCAGCTGAAATTTATAAATTTAAAATTGCTAAAATTCATAATTCTTAATATTCGAATATTCCTTAGATTTTACATAACTTAAAAATCTGAAATTAAATTTAAAGTAATTCCTTCTTTTACACTGCTATAAATTTTAAAAAGAGTTTAACCTTTGTATTTTTCAATTTTTAACAACATTAATATGGCGCAGATTTGAACCATAATTTAATAATAAAAATATAAAATGGGCTGAGGGAAAATATACCATGCTTTTATAATAGCCATTCCATTAATCAAAAAAAATATGTAAAGGAGCGAGAGCTAGTGTAAGCAAATAGAACATTAATGTTATTTATCACTCGAAAATGTTCTGTAAATTTTATCAGATAGGTAAAATTATGTTACACTATCTTATAAAGTTCAGCGACAAAATACTTGTTTGATAATTAGCAGATTAAATTATAAGTTTCAAAAGGGGGGAAATATCCTCCCAGCTTGCTTTTCAATTGTGGATAAAGACTATTTTTATTTATTGTTTTTAATAATTGGTGAAAAGTTTTTGCGAAGGGCAAAACTTAAACAAGGGCAAAAAACACTATTGCGAAACCTTCTGGCGAAGAATCTATATGTATATGTTACGGTGAAACACCGAAATCTGGAGAATGTCGACATTCACCGGTGAATGTCAATATTCACGTAGTCGCTTGGTGTATGTCCGAAATATTTGTTATATACCTATTTTCTGACTCTCACCGGTGAATGTCAACAATCACATAGTCGCTTTGGTGAATGTCCGAAATATTTGTTATATCCAATTTTATATTAATTTATTCATTAATATTATTATATGTATTTATTTGATATATTTATATTTATTCTATATTTAAATACTTACTGATGATAGATTAGAAGAAACATCAGTGTTTGGAGTATCGGGCAAATATATACCGGGCTATGGCACTTGACCTTAAAAAAACATCAGTGTAGGACCTACCGGGCAAATGAATACTGGGCAGTGGCACTTAACCTTAAAAAAACACCATTGTAGGGTATACCGGGCAAATGTATACAGGGCAGTGGCACTTAACCTTAAAAAACATCAGTGTAGGGTATACCGGGCAAATGTATACCGGACAGTGGAACTTAACCTTAAAAAAACATCAGTGCAGGGTATACCGGGCAGTGGCATTTAACCTTAAAAAAACATCAGTGCAGGGTATACCGGGCAGTGGCACTTAACCTTAAAAAAACACCAGGGTAGGGTATACCAGGCAAATGTATACCGGACAGTGGCACTTAACCTTAAAAAAACATTAGTGCAGGGTATACCGGGCAGTGGCACTTAACACTAAAAAAACATCAGTGTAGGGTATACCTGGCAAATGTATACCGGGCAGTGGCACTTAACCTTAAAAAAACATCAGTGTAGGGTTAAAATATCGAATAAATGTAATTATATCCACGAATAAATTCATATCAAATCGAATGTAATAAATATTTCGGACATTCACCAAAGCATATCTGTGATTGTCGACATACACCGGTGAGGGTCCGAATGTACAAGAATGTAATGAAATATTCGATCTTTCACCGACGTATTTGGTGTTTGTCGACATTCACAGGTGAAAGTCAACAACCACCGATTTCGGTCTTTCGCCGTGACATATGTATAAAAAGAAAATATTTAAATATTTACAGCCGGTACAGGCATCGTACACTCCGCTGATGTAGAGCCAGAGTTTGTGAGTTCGATCCTGGCTGCAAACTAAATAAGCAGCATGTATACGCAACAAAGTGCACGTTAGATCTCTCGAGACTAAAGACCTCTCGTTGGTTGTAGTGTTGATATCTGGAGAAAGGGGTTCCAACTGAGGCGCTATCCACGTCATGTGACCGGGATCAAAATTACGTGTTATTCCTATTATGTTTGAAAAAAGATATAATGCTGAATAATGAAGGTAAGATTTTGGCCAAGGTTGGGAAATCTGCACTGTTATAAAAGATAAATATCTTGGTTTTTAAATACCTTTATATTACTGGCATATTATTAACGAAATAATTTATATTTCATGATTAAAATAATATGTTTTGAATGTGTAAAATCCAAGCATTGCCACAAATTAAATAAACGAAGAGAATTCTTAACTGTAACAGGCAGACAGCTGGAAAAACAAAGTTTTTAATTTCTTTTAGTAAGTATAAACACTGATGTAGAGTTACTTACATAAAGTCAGTTTCTTGCACAGAAAGTTAAATATGTCATTAAGAATTTCCATGTAGAAATTTGAGGACCACTCAGCGTCCAATAGAAACTGCAGTAGCAAATAAATTTATAAATTAAAAAATTTTTACATTATTTGACATAATAATTTATTTAACCTATAATTATTATTAATATGCACAATTTAAATAAAAAGAGAGAATTCTCACCTTTTACAGACAGCCATCTAAAATAAACAAATAATTCTTTAATTATTTTTAGTAAATACTAAATCTAATGTTGAGTCATTTATAATATATCAGTTACTTATGAATTATGTAAACTGATAAGAATTTTCCCTGGAATTAGAACTAGCAGAAATTTGACGGCCACTCAGAATCCAATATATGTGCATTATAATAGCAAATAAATCTACAAAATAGCAAATAAATTTATAAATTATGTTACACTTTTTAATGTAATTTACTTAACAGATAATTATTATTATTATAAATAGTTTAAATAAAAAAGAGAATGACTTATTTTATTACATAGACTACATAAACCAGAAAAACAAATTAATTATTTTAATAAATATTAAAATTGATTTAAAATTATTTATCATGTATCAGCACAGAGAAATCTGTAAATCAGCATGAATTTCCATGAAAAAATTTGAGAAACATCCGGCATTCAATATATATTTCAATGTCAAATAAATCTGTAAAAATGCCGATAAATTCATAGATTAAATAATTTTTACATTACTTAACATAAAAATTCATTTAACTCCTTATTATTAATCTACATAATTTAAATAAAAAAAAAGAGAATAACTTACCTTTAACAGATAGACTTCGAGAAAAAAAAATTTTGTGATTTTCAGTAATTTTAAAAACTGATTTATATTCATTTAGTATGTATCAATTACTTGCGCAGTGAAATCTGTAAATCAGCATAAATTTGCATGTGAAAATTGGACCAGCCTCCAATATCCAAAAAATATTGCAACAGCAAATAAATCTATGTAGTCACCAATAAATTTTTTAATTAAATAAGTTTCATATTATTTAATATAATAATTTGCTTCAACTTATGCGAATATTATAATTACAACAAATAAATGTATAAATTTAAATAAAAACAATGGTATCATTGGATTGCAATGGCCGATTTCTAAAAAAATAAGAGACTTATTTCTGTTTTTCGACCTTGATATAAACATTTATGAAATTCGTATTTTGATCTCAGCGAAACGTAATCAGCAAAATTAAATTTATAAGCTTATTTCTATGAAGGATAAATGTAAATCTCTTACGCAGATGTTTCTGTCATCGTACATCGTAAACACTTATAAAATATTTATTTATAGAAATTTAATTTGATTTCGATCCTATTTGCAATCTCAAAATAAAATATTTAGGTGATTTTACGAGTTTTAAGGAAGCTAATGCCTCGAGAATTAGTAGTAGAAATCTGAAAAGGCCCTTCCAGGGTCACAAAAGATGAAGATGTCAAAAGGGATAAAAAAAAATTAAAAAAAGGAGCCATGTTGGTAAAATTCTATTTTCAAAGCTGTGAACGGCAAACTTTCTCCTAATTCCTCGCCCACAGGCACTTAATCCAAATAAATCAAAATTTCTTAACCATAACAGGAAAATTGAAAATTATTTTTTTATGAAACTACGATATGTGCTTTAAAAAAAACTTTTATGAGCTCAGTCATGGGTAAGAATGATAATACATAAAATAAATAATTTCCAGTTAGTTATAAGCGAATAAACTCTTTTGAACCTATATATTTAATAGAATAATGAAAAATAATTTTAAATAGAATAATAAAAAATAATTTTAAATAGAATAATAGAAAATAATAATTAAAAAAATAATAACTAAAAAAGTTAAATAATTAAATAGAATAATTAAAAAAAGGAAGCATATTGGTTAAATTCTATTTTCAAAGCTGTGAATGCCAAACTTTCTCCTAATTCCTCTCCCACAGGCACTTAATCCAAATGAATCAAAATTTCTTAACCATAACAGGAAAATTGAAAATTATTTTTTTAATGAAACTACGATATGTGAATTAAAAAAAACTTTTATGAGTTCAGTCATGGGCAAAATTGATTTTACATAAAATAAATAATTTCCAGTTAGTTATAAGCGAATAAACTCTTTTGAATTTATATATTTAATAGAATAATAAAAAATAATTTTAAATAGAATGATGAAAAATAATTTTAAATAGAATAATAAAAAATAATTTTAAATAGAATAATAAGAAATAATTTTAAAAAGAATAATAAAAAGTAATAATTAAAAAAATTAAGTAATTAAATAGAATAATTGAAAAAAGGAAGCATATTGGTAAAATTCCATTTTCAAAGCTGTGAGCGGCAAACTTTCTCCGAATTCCTCGCCCACAGGCACTTAATCCAAATGAATCAAAATTTCTTAACCATAACAGGAAAATTGAAAATTATTTTTTTAATGAAACTACGATATGTGCATTAAAAAAAACTTTTATGAGCTCAGTCATGGGTAAGAATGATATTACATAAAATAAATAATTTCCAGTTAGTTATAAGCGAATAAACTCTTTTGAACTTATATATTTAATAGAATAATGAAAAATAATTTTAAATAGAATAATAAAAAATAATTTTAAATAGAATAATAGAAAATAATAATTAAAAAAATAATAACTAAAAAAGTTAAATAATTAAATAGAATAATTAAAAAAAGGAAGCATATTGGTTAAATTCTATTTTCAAAGCTGTGAATGCCAAACTTTCTCCTAATTCCTCTCCCACAGGCACTTAATCCAAATGAATCAAAATTTCTTAACCATAACAGGAAAATTGAAAATTATTTTTTTAATGAAACTACGATATATGCATTAAAAAAAACTTTTATGAGTTCAGTCATGGGCAAAATTGATTTTACATAAAATAAATAATTTCCAGTTAGTTATAAGCGAATAAACTCTTTTGAATTTATATATTTAATAGAATAATAAAAATAATTTTAAATGGAATAATAAAAAAGAATGAATATTTACTAAAATTTGCTTTTTGTACGAATTATCTTTAGATAAATGAATTTTATAACTGTGAGCAAAAATGTTTGAATTCGCTTCGTTTCCGCGTATTAGAGAAATACGAAAAAAGTTAAATTCATATTTAAGGTTCCAAACTTTAAATCGCTCTCTTGACCAAACTATTGGAACCATACTTCCCAGATTGCAGCTACCCCCTATATTTCGGGAGTCAAAATTCCAAATTCGTGGAAAAAATGCTTGTTTATTCGGAGAAAGTACGTTTTTGAGTTTGATTTTAATAAATTAAAATAGCAATTGCACAAATTAATTAGTAATTAAGGTAACCCTTTCGATCCATTAAGATTGAGTCCTAGAACCTGAAGATCCGATCATTTGGATCAAAATATATTTAGGTGATCATCATTTTATTCGTACTGAACCCTGCGATTTCACATTAGAATTTTGGTTTAGCTAAACGAAAAAAACTATTAAACTATATACGTTAAAAAAAAGTTATCGCTTTTATTTCAGTTCAGAAAAATCATCCAAAGTAGATAATAGAAACTTATTTCACTTTAAGGTGAAGTAAAAATCTTTAGAACAGATGTTTCAGTCATCGTATGTTGTAAATGCGCATAAGATTCATAAGTATCCTATTTCTTACGCTCGAAAACCGACTGTTACCGTTGAAGAAAATTTTTACTAAGATTTTTTTGTTAGCGTTCTTTTAAAAGAAAGAAACTTAATACGTTCCGAAGGAGTTCTTCTTAGCTTTGACTCGATTTGGTTTTTCTCTTTTATTTTATTTAGTTTTCGAACGCGGTTAAAGTGCAGGGAAATAAGTGGCAAGTTGGACTCGCCCATTCTCTAGTTTTATGGAAGCTACTGAAAATCGTGACGAGAAAGATCAAAATTGGATCACTCGCAGAATTTCAAGAATGCGACTGCTTCTCACGTGGGAATAAAAATAAATAGCTAAAAAGTAATAAAATGTTTCTTACAATACCTTTTTAATGGATAAACTTTCCTTTCACTAATCTTAGCTATATTTTTCCAAGAGTGTCAATATCATCGTAATTTAATTTTATAAAAATTCTTTCAGTGAAAGAGAAAAAGGTTTTGATTACATTAATAGCATATTCCATAAAACATTAATAATTCTGCTATTAATGCTTGAATGAATTTTTGGAGTAATTTTTATTTAAATATTTACACAGTTTTTAAATTCATCCAAAGAAAACAATAATTACTATAGAATGCTGAAACCCCTATTAAAAAATGCCCATGTACTGGCATGTCAAAGTAGCATTTGTACCTCCAACTATGCTTAGTTATAATTTTTGTGCATATTATGTTTATTCCCATATATGCTTATTTTTTTACATTTGTCCATAATTTAATATGTTATATTTGTACTAATTTAATTTTAAAAGAATTACTTTTATTAATAGTAAAAAAAACTTTAAAAAAATACTTTTGATTACATCAATACTGCATGCCATAAAACAATAACTCCTTCTGTCTTATTTAATTATTTAAAAAGTACTTTCATTGATTTTAAAAAAAGTATTTGATTGCATTACAATTTTATTTCATAAAGCAATGACTCATCAGTTTTTAATTTTTCAAAAAACAAATATTTATTGATAGTAAAAAAAATCATTTGATTACATTAATAATGTATTCCATAAAACAATAACTCATCTGATTTTTTAAATTTTTTTTAAAAAAATACTTTTATTGATGGGAAAAAATTTATAGATTGCATTAAAAATATGTTCCATAAACAATGGCTTTCTGCTTTTTTTATTTTTTTTTAAAATACTCTCATTAATGGTAAAAAAACAGTTGATTATATTAAAAACGTATCTAATTACACAATAACCCTTCTGCTATTTTGTTTTTAANTATATATATATATATTAACAAACACAAATGTAAAGAACAAACGTTGTTCAAGGTTGAAATATGCAAATTTTTAATGCTTAATACAACATAAGCTTGTGAGTTTTAGATATTTTTATTGCTTTCTTGCTGTTTTAAGCTTCCTTTTACATGTTCAGCTTTAAAGGGTTTTTTTGTTCAAATATTGAAAATTAAATTAATGTAATCTTTAATTAAACTCAAAAATTTAAAAAAACTTAAAGTTTCAATTGTAGTAAATTAATAAAATCAAAGTTTATTCTTCGTAAATATTTATGGTTGAAATTTGTATTTCCGATAATTTTTTTATTGTTCAAAAAAGCATTAAACTTTGTTTAAGCAATGACATACCTTTTAAAATATCCAAAATTAATGAGAATCTTAGAATGCAAATTCATTCTTTAAATATTCTGCAAATATATAAAGTTGAAATTATAAAAAAGCCAAAAAAGAACTTTCATTTGTACTCTCTGAAGCAAAAAACGTTTTTGTGTTAAAAATTCGAAAATAATACTTTAAAAAAATCATTTAAGAAGAACCTGAAAAAAAAGTGACTCGACGGAAAATAATTCAAGCAAAAAATTAATTAAAATACTGCTTAAACAATAGGTTTAAGTTAAATAGGAAGAAGCACATTAAAGACATTTTTATCTCTAAAACTTTTCTCCATATCGATTCTCTGGTTTGGAATACATTTTTGAAATGAAATTTCGCAGATGAAATTTGAATATTTTATATATTTTCTTTTAATATTCATCTGCAACAACGTAAAGGTTATGTACAAAATGTAAGTTCTAAAAGCAAATAAATGATTTTTAACCTAACAAGTATTAAAAAATTTAATATTTTTAATGTAGAAAACATAAAACTAGAGCAGCATCAAAATGATGCAATTTTTTAAGAAAATACTCGATTCATAAAAAAATGGGATTTTTTAATTCTTATAAGTAAGTGTAAAGTATAAAGAAGAGGTAGCGGTTTTAGAATAAATTTCATTTTTCTTCTGTGTTAAATGATATGATTAACTACATGTACAAAGATTCTATGTGCAAAGGATATATTAATTTTACCATTTTTATTTATTGTAAATTTTATTTTGCAGTAATATCCGAAAACTGGAACAATAAAATACTTATTTGATTTGTTGACGTAATAGGGCAATACTTTTGAAAACTTTGAAACTTAATTGAAAAATGTATTTTTTCCATATTTTTATCTATTAGTTGCGGTGTATATTCCATTATTTGCTGTGTATATAATCTTTGTTTTAATACATCCTTCAGTTTGACACTAGGTGAGTTGATTGTAATAGTTTTGTAGAACTATTAAATACCAAATTAATTTTTCTACATAGTTGGTAAATAAATTTGAAAACTTAAATTTAAAACTCTTGTTTTCATTTGTGTTATCCCACCAATTATTTAGCATGAGTTACTGATTTGTAACGATGAGAGATAACTAAAACTATATGTGAGATAAGTAGAACTACATGGAAGTACTACTATGCTATTTGAAGTGTGTGGTTAGATAGAAGAAGTCCAAATTTTGTATAGTAAGTGGTGTTCGTTGTATTGTAAGTTATACATTTGTTAAGCGTTACATTTGAAATAGTAATAACTTTAATGTACCACATTTAATTAATGTTGTATTAATTGCACTAAATGTTAAACAAGCTATAATACAAAATTTAATGCAAATTATTTTTGAGATATAAGATTTTTTTTTATTTATTATTTTTGTAAGACAACGTTCACTTTTAAAAGTACATCCAAAACAATTTTTAATACTCTTATCAAAAACACATCACATAAATAACATGCGTTTTTTTTTCGAGAAAAGTTTATTTGAAGCAGAATATTTAGCATTCTTCAGAACGCCCTTCTTTCGCTAAAAAAAATATACCTGTTAATGTAATACACAATTATATCTGTTGTTTAAAAAATTTATACAATTTATATTCAGTTAAAAATACAAGTAACTAGTTTATATATAGCAGCATATATAAACTCCTGTTATTTACAATATGGATTATTAAACAATAGGAGCAATTTTCAATATGACATAAAGCAAATATCTAACATTGACTATGTAGATTGGAAAAATTTGTCGTATAAAAATTCGTACAAAATTGTACAAAAATTTGTTAATATTGTTATCAAAATGACATCACATAGTTAATTAATGTTTTGCTTCATTTTTGGAGAAAAGTTTATTTAAAACAGAATATTTCACATTCTTCAGAATAACCTTTTTTCGTTTAAAAAAAGTAAAACTATTAATGTAATACACAATTATAACTGTTGTTTAAGAAATTCATGCAATTTATATTCAATTAAAAGCAAAAGTAACATTAAGAGTTCGCATTAGCATACATAAACTCCTGCTATTTACAATGTGGATTATTAAATAAAATATTAAGTGCAATTTTCAATATGGCATGCAACAAATATCTAACATTGACAATGAAGAATAGATAAATTTGTTGTATGTAATTCGCAACCTTATGGTATAATTTAAAATGAAATGGTACAATTTGCAACTTATCTACACTATTTGTTTGATTTTATTTCTTTATTATTTATGTAAGACAATGTTTATTTCTCCCAGTACTAAACAAGTTTATTAATACACTCTTCGAAAAAGTATGACATAACTAAAACAGGTTTTATTCAATTTTTCAAGAAACGTTTATTCAAATAGAATATCAAATATTCCGTAAAATATAATTTTTCCATTAAAAAAATTAAAATTTGTAGATAGAAGAACTTTGTGCAGAGCTTTCTTTAAGATAGAAATCCCGTTCGTATGCAACCAAAAAAATCAAGATAAATACTATCCAACACTGAGAAGGAAGCTGGTCAAATTGACCAGAATATAAAAAAATTAACCGTGTTTCTAGCTCTACTAAAACACCAAAAAACTCCTTAATTTTCACGAAAGCGTTTTAGTAATGATTTTAGTAAAATTAACAATAAAATATGGTTCTATAAAATGTGATGAAATTTGGATAGTGTAAAATTTGGTAATTTTAACGTGGTGCTTTAGAACATGGAATAACAACCATTTATTCGGTTAAAGTTACTTTTCTGTTTTGCATATTATACTAAATGTGTTGTAATAAGAACAATGATTTCGAAAACCACTTTTGCGGGTAATCATTTACCATTTAAACAGAAAAACTGCAAAATGACTGGTTTAAATAACCTATATTTTGGTTTTAATAACCAGAATTTATTTTATTTTTTTTTTTACTAGAAATGACATTGCTATACAAAACAGTAATTTTGCCAAACTTTTTTCTCCATGAAGAAAGAAATAAAATCGAATTTTAACGTTTGAGCCCATTATTTACTGTAAATTTTATTTTATAGCGATGTCAGTAAACTAAAGCTGTATAATATTTATTTGATTTATTGACGTAATAATGGAATAATTTTGAAAACTTTGATTGAAAAATATGTTTTTCATTTCTTTTATTCTATTTGTTACTGTGTGTAAAAAATTCATATACTATCTCTAAAATATTTGCTTTAATTTATCTTTTTGTTGAAATATGAGGTGAATATATTGTAATAATTTTGTAACACTATATAATACTATGTCAATTTTTCAACATAGCTTTTGTGAATTTTTCAGCGTAATTTTTTATTTATTTTAAAAACTTAAATTGAAAATTCTTCCTTTTATTTATTTTAGATCACCAAAGATTTACGAAAAGATACTTCTTTTTTTTATATTTCATTTTATATTCTATAACCATCATTCAACAGCCGATCCTGTTTTGAGTTTACGACTACTAATGTTCAACTCCGTAGCCTTGCATTTGTGAACCCAATCCAGAAGACAAGAGAACTCCTGCATCAAGAATTGAAAGTGATTTACCTTCGTGAAAGACTTTTCGATGGAATTAACCCGCATTTGCGTTGCATGGAGAGGACGACCGCGAGAACCTGCCACGGTTAGCCTCCTCAAGGGAACTCTAACCCATAATCCGTCTGCCACTGAGGATATTTTACGTCTCCACTGTGGTCGATGAGAGCCAAGGGCGGAATTCGTATCGACCAGACATCACTGGGATTCGAACCCGCTTCACCTCAATGGAAGGCGAACGCTGTATTCCCTGAGTCATCGCGTCTCAGAGATACTTATTTGCAGAGAGGTGAAATAACTAGAAATATAGAGTAGTACTATATTGAAGCTATATAGTTCGATAAAAACTCTCCATATTTTGCGGAGAGATTTCTTCAAAATAGAAAAACCTTTTCGCCTGCAACCAAAAGAATCAAATAAGTACTTTCCTACACTAAGCATAAAATGTGGTTAAAATTACCACAATATAGTCAAATTTACAGTGCTTCTGACTCTAAGGGAACAGCAAAAATCTAGATAATTTTAATCTAATCGCTTTGGTAATCATTTTAGAAGAATTAACTATAAATTAAGATTCTATAATATGTAGTAAAACTTGATAAGTGTGGTAAAATTTTGTACTTTTATTAAGATACCTTAGAGCACGGTATAAAAACCTTTTATTCAGTTAAATTTACTGTTTAGATTTGTATTTTTCACTAAATATGAAGCAATAAGAACTAAAATTTTGAGAACCAGAATTTCCAGTAATCTGTTACCAAATTAAAGGATAAAATACTAAATGAAGGATTTAAAAACCGTATAGTTTTGCATTATTAACCAGAATCGAATTTTTTTTACCAGAAATGTCATCATTATACAATACGGTAATTTTACTAGAATTTTCTCCTATGGAAACGGTTTACTGGAAATTTTGGTTTTCTAGTCATTCGAGTTGTTAATAGTATTTAATTGTTCTCTTTTAGTTCTTTCAGTAAAAAATTACAGAGATTCCTAGTGTATCCATAGAGGCAGAAACACGGTAAATGCTACCATATTCTGGTATTTTTGACCAAACCTTTTTTTCCATTGTGTTTATGAATTATTGTAGTCACACACTAGTTGTGCAAATTTTCTTACGTTTTTACAGTAGTTCTTACGTTATTAAATAAATTCTTATATTTTAACAATGATCTTTGAGTGTTTTAAAGAATTCCTTAATTTTTACAATTCTTTCTTTAGGATAACAATTATTACATAGTTACAACTACTGCTATATCAAAACAAATGTTCGTATTTCATTGCATTAAATTTTACACAAATATAATTGTTTATTACGAAAATTCACACTAAATCAGAATTTATACTTAATTAAATGCATATAACTAGAATAAATTCCATAACAAATAAGACTCTTGTTATTTACAATATAGCAAATTATAATAATGCATATTTCACATTAAGTGCAAATTTATATAATGACATATTTAATATTTAGTGCAATTATTAGAAGATAAATTAAATTTGGTTCATTTTCAATGCAGCATGTAAAAAATAGCAACACGAAACTTGCTGTATAATTTGTAATGCTACAGTTGGTGACAAATTTACATTTTGTGCACACTTTTAGGTAAATATTTAATTTAATATACATGTAAAATTATATTTACATCTAAGAATAAAAACAAGTATATTAATAGTCTAATCGAAAAAGCATCATATCACTAAAACATGTTTTGTTCAATTTTTCGAGAAAAGTTTCGTTAAAACAGAATATTTTGTATACTGCAGAATACCCTTTTTCCATTAAAAGAAATAAAATTGTCAGATAGAATTTTGTACCGAGCATTCTTTAGGCAAAAAACCTTTCGTTATAATCCAAATGAATCAAGAAAAGTAATTTCCCAGATCAATTGTATGCCTGATTTATTAATTAAATATTAGGCACGACATCATCGATGCTTACGCTTTTCCAAACCAAATCACGAAAATTCATTAAAAAAATTAATCCGAATTTATCCTCGATTAATAATATAAATGACTAATATAAATGCAATAACAATAAAAGACTTTTATTTAAAATATAGCATATTTAACATTTAGTGGCATTTATAATAATACATATTTCCCATTATGTACAGTTATATATAATGGCATATAATAAATAGCGCAATAAATAGGATATAAAATAAATGTGGTAAATTTAAAATAAAGCATATAAAACTTTTTGCTATTTCAAATGAAACAAATTACATTATTTATAATGAAATGCTACAATTTACGACAAATTTACATTTCGTGCACACTTCGAGGAAAATATCTTATTTATTATTCATGTAAAATAACATTTACATCTAAAAATAAAACACTAGTTTATTAATACTCTTATCGAAAACGCATCACATAACTAAAACATGTTTTGTTCGATTTTTCGAGAAAAGTTTATTTAAAACAGAATATTTAGTATTCTGCAGAATACCCTTTTTCCATTAAAAGAAATAAAATTGTTAGATAGAAGCACTCCAAATTTTGTGCAGAGCATTCTTTAGGAAGAAAAAAAACCTTCCGTATGCAACCGAAAGAATCAGGAAAAGTACTTTCTCAGATCAATTGTATGCCGGATTCGTTAGTTAAGTATTACGCACGATGTCGTCGAAGCTTGCACTTTTCCAAATCAAATTGTTAACGATTTCTCTTTGGTATCGAGATTGGGAAGGGGAGAGGGGGTGTAGAATTTTTGTCTTTGGAAAGTTTTCTTTTAAAGCTACTTTTCTCAGAGAAAACTAGAATGTCTTTGTTTTTAGAACAGGAAAATAAGCGCTTTAGCAAAGCGTACTTTCACCATGTTGTCTTAAAGAATAAGTGTTGAACCTTAAAAATCTTCGATTTCGATTTTAAAAGGATTTTGTTCTCAGTTTAAAATACACCCATTAGTTTTATTTTAAAAAGCATGCCACCAATAATACTACACGAATATAATTTTTCTGGGGACAGTATTTTCCAAACTGCATTGTGTTCTTTCTTTGTTTAGGAAACAATTTGCCTTTTCAGTTTCCTAATTGCTCAAAAAATTCTCAAATCAAATTCAAAGTGTTTATAATTTTAGTGTATTTCAATTTAATTAAAATCTTTTTTGCAACCCTCAGCCAAATAGTGGTAGTTTGCTTGTGTTTGCATTATTTTAGCAATCTTTCACTTTGTTTTGTTTTAGCATAACTGTATTTAAAATAAGTCTTTTTCTACAACTTTTACTGTTATTACAACTTTTGTATTTTATATGGAAGTTGAATTAGAATGAAACTCGTAATAAAAAATAGATATGAATTTTTGCAAGAAAGATTCGTTAGCATTTCTACAACTTACAATTTAAATACCTAAAGTTAAACATAAAATCTCTGAAATGTTCATCACGATTAAATGATTTATCTAAAATTCAAAATGGTATTATAATGCTTAAACTTAAATTTTCTAAATAGTTGATTATCATCTTTGTAATCCAAACAACAGTAGTTTATTTACGCTTTCATTATTGCAGCTATCCATCATATTGTTTTGTTTAAGCATTGTGGCATTTCAAATCAATTCATTTTAGATAATGATACGATTTCATATTTTAGGATGAAAGTGAATTGTATTACAGTGAAATACGGTAAAATAAATTGTATTGCAGTGAAATACGGGGAAATAAATTGCATTACAGTGAAATGAATTGTATTACCGTAAAATTAAAAACAAAGACTATGCCTTTAATTTACAACATAGGTTAAACAATATTTTTATAATTTATAATTAGAATGTTTCTGAAAATTATATTATGTTGAAATAAAATCTTTATAATTTACATCAGGATTAAAAATTAATGTAGAACACTCCCGCAATATCCAGTTTTTGGCAAAGAAGATCATTCGAGATCAACAGCTTGATGGTGGCAATAGAAGCAGCATTACGCACCGGCGACCTTTACTTCCTAGATGAGCTTCTTCATTGATCTGAAAATGGGTGGAATTCAGGTCACCGCTGGGGCTGGAATTCAAAAACTCAATTTCTTCACAATGAACCGCGATGATTCGGGGAATAGAGCGCTCGCCTTCCAATGAGATGAACCGGGTTCGAATCCCACTCGATACGAATTCCGCATCCAACTTGCACCGACCACAGTGCTGACTTGAAATATCCTCAGTGGTAGATGGATCAGAGTCCCCTTGCCGTTAGTCTAACCATGGGGGGCTCTCGTGGTCTTCCTATCCATGTAACGCAAATGCGGGTTAGCTCTATCAGAAAGTCCACCACAAAGGCAAATTTCTCCCAGTACTCGATCCAGGAGCTCCCTTGTCTTCTGGATTGGGTTCAAAATTTCAAGTCAACTGAGTTGAGCATTAGTAGTCGTAAACCTATAAAATTGGGTCGGCTGTTCAACGACGGTTATAAAATAAAATAAAAATTTCTTCACAATATAAGCTCGGTATCTCAACCACTATGTCATTGTATCTTACATCTGGATTAAATGCAATATTTTAATTCACAATTTCGTGAAATATTATAACTGATATTTCCTATACAGTTAAATGCAATACTTTAAATTCCCTATGTTCTAAAAGCAATATTGGAAACTTACAAATTGATTAGAAGGAACTGCAGTTTAAAAATTATTGCATTGTCAAAAACATGTTAAACCATAATACTGTTCAAATTTACTGAACTTAATTAAATGACGCGTGAATCCATAGCATAGTTCAAATTTAATGCCAATTTAATAATATGTCATTTTGAACCATAATTGTTCAAATTTACAGCAAAATTAGTAAAATGTTAAGTTAAACCCTCATATTGTCCAAAGATATTGAACTTATATGATGCTTTGTTGAAGCATGATATTGTTCACATTTATTTCAAACTATATAAAATGCCATTCTGAACCATTATTGTTCAAACTTTCTGTAAACTTGCAAAATGTCAAGCTAAATCATAATATTGTTCAAATTTAGTGCAAACCTAATAAAATGCCATGATGTACCATAATATTGTTCAATTGTATTTCAATCTGAATAAAATGCCTTTCTAGATCCTTATTGTACAAAAATTAGCTGCACATTTAGTAAAATGCAAAGTGAAACCGTAATATTGTACAAATTTACAGCAAACTTAATTAAATGCCTTATTGAACAGCAATATTGATAAATTTACTTTACTTAAATATATGCTATGTTGAACTATTTCCAAGAAATTACTTGCTTTTAAATTCTATTACATCATATTATGATTTTACGGAACATTATTTAGTTAAGCATCTTATTAAACACTTCGTAACTATCGCGAGTTCATACGTATTGCAATGCAAGAAAACTAAGTATTTAGCAAAAATTACTATTATATTTTTTTTCTCGTTTTCATTCTCTGAAGAAAAGAATACTATGCTCTAAAGTGCAGTTTTCTTGTGTTTTTTTTTTTCATTTTCCTGTAAAAGGAAATTTTTCATTTCCCTGTAAAAATTTTGTTTTTGTACGAAAACAAATATTTTCATTATCAAATGAAACGGTTAATTTAAAAAAATAGTTTGTTAAATCAATAAGGTAAAACTCAACAATTCTTACTAATTACTTTTTCATTATTTTTCATACTTATTTATATTAAAATGTCATTCCTAATTTTATAGCTACTACCAATCTTGAACGTTAGTCCTGACTTTATTCTAACTTCAAGCTACATGCTTTTCGAAAACGAAAAACCGGTTTAAAATGTTACACGTACAATAAAAAAAGTTATAACAATACAATTTCAATTCAATTTTCTCCAGGAGTTCGAGGGGTAAAAATAATTTTCATTAAATGACCCTAAACTACTATAGGCCTCAATATGTTGTGATTTTCAGCCTCCCCCTGTATTCAAAACAAAAACTAATAAATATATCACGAAAATGCTTCGAAAATTTCAATTTTACTGAAACCCCTATTATGAGGCGATAAAAAAAATCAATAATAAAATTTTTAAAACTTAGTAACTCAGATAGCAATAAACAAGCAGCTGGCCCAACCACTAGAATAGCACCAGATTCTTTGATAAATCAGATTTGCCAAACTATAACTACATACCCATAAATTTAGTAATGGTTAACTCTTGCAAACAGCAAATAGGGTCGTACAACAAATTGTGCAGAATATATCCAACTTCATTTCTATTACTTTACATTACCTGAAACAAATATCTTTGATTTTTTTTTAAAAAACTTTGTTTAGAAAGTAAACAATTCAATAGCTGGACTCTTAAATGACACGTTCATGCCTTATAATAGAATAATATTTTTTTAAAAACATCAACTATATACGCCGACCCGTAAAACTTGTAATTACTTACTGTTGTTAACAGCAAATTGTGCGTCATTACAAACCGTTAAGCTGTTTTTAATTTTTCTCATCATCTTAGACCAAATACTCTTGAAATATTTAGTATTTCATTCCTTCATGTCATTTTTAACAAAAACTTTAGCAAATGAGCAATACAATTCAGCTAATGGGCCCTCAGATGATTCATGCATATGCCTAAAATGGCATTATTTTTCTCAAACAACTCATTATTTTTCTTAAACAATTTGTTATTTACAAACTGTACAATTCATTTTATGAGTCCTCAAATGGCACATGAGTATGTTTTAAAATGGCATTATTTTTCCTAAACAAATCATCATATTTCTTAACCAATTTGTTTCGTTTTTCAAAGTGTATAATTCATTTGAATGGTCCTCAAATGGTACACGAGTATGTCCTAAAAGGACATTATTTTTCCTAAACAAATCATTATATTTCTTAAGCAATTTGCTTCCTTTTTCAAAGTGTATTTTCATTTGAAGGGTCCTCAAATGGCACATGAGTATGTCCTAAAAGGACATTATTTTTCCTAAATAAATCATTATATTTCTTAAACATTTTTTTTTTCTTTTTCTAAGTGTATAATTCATTTGAAGGATCCTCAAATGGCACATGAGTATGTTCTAAAATGACATTGTTTTTCCTAAACAAATCATTATATTTCTTAAACAATTTTTTTATTTACAAGGATTACAAATTATTTGGTGGGTCCTCAAATGGCACAAGAGCATATCTCAGAATGGCACTATATTTCCTGAGCAAATCAGTATTACCAAAACACCACATGCCAATCCGTGAAGTGCTAATAGTCAGCTATTGTAAAGAGCAAATTGTGTGTCCCAATAAATTGGTAAGTACATATTCAACATTACTTTTATTACTTTATATCGTCTTTAGTACTTAAAGTAACTTCATTTATGTCAAAAAAGTACTTTGTCCTTATGATTTATTTTTAGGGAAAAACTATATACAAGAGAATAAATTTAACAAAGTATTAGTTCGCATTACTTTTCGAGAACTTCTTGTTACAGATTTTCTCTTGTTTTCTCCCACAATACCTTCCAAAAGAAAAAGTCCACTTGCTTAGAAAGTAAATGACCACTTTCTCTGCTCAGAGTGAAGATTTTCTTCAGTTGATATGGTTGATAACAAAGAATGTGCTTTGGGACTTGGAGGTTTCGAGTTCTTTATCGTCGTCGAAGTGATCATTTTGAACTGGTGCGCCCATTTTTTTCAGGACTTATTTCTCGAAAACATCGACATACTAAGTGATTCAAAGTAAACGAGTAGAAAGATTTTCAAATTTGCTTGTTATAAAACGAACGGAATAAAATTTTCAACTGCTGTAATAAGAGCCAAAGTATCTTTGCTAGTAAAAAAAGAAGATTAAATTGCTCTACTTGAATCTGAGTGTAAATTTATATAGATTTCCTCGTCATGGAAAGGTGAACTAACAAGTAAGATAAGTATGCCAATTAAGGCCATGACAAGGTTTGGAAAATTGAAAGGTTCTTTTTTTGCTAAAGTATTTCATTTTTGGATTGATATACTGCTTGTCAGAAGGGTTAGTATGCACCTGGTTTGAATTTTAATGAGATTTTGTCGTTAAACTTTTTATTTTGGACATTGCTTAAAACACGCGTTTAAAAAGTATGAACATAGTTTTAAATGAGGGTATCAAAAAAAAATTATACGGATCTCAACAATAGGTGTGCTTTATATGCGGGTTTGAGAAAATCGATATTACTTTAAATGCGTGTTTTAAAATAACTACTTAACTTGAAATATGTCGTCATAAAAAATGGACAATGACTCAAATTACGCGTTAAAAATCTATTCATAGTGCAAAATATGTATTCTTTAAGGGTAAACAAAGAAATCGTTATTTTTGAAAAAATTCGCTTACCAATTTAATAAAAAAATTCACTTTGTTTTAAATAATACGAATAATCATTACTAACTAGTTATTTCTTTTAAAATACAATAGTCATAACAGTAGTTGGTGAAATAAAACTAAATGCTATGAACATTTTCTTCAGCGATCACAGCATTTGGGCCTTGTCCATTTTCTTAATTGCACATTTTAAACTATGTTCCTTCTTTAAAGCAAAACGTGAATACATAAACCTTACTTTATTAAAAGTAATGTTATTAAACGTATCATACTTGAATTTATTGAAGGTGAATAAAGTTCAAATAGAATACAGAAATGGACATACTACAATTTCGGATAACAGGAACTTTCCTGAGTATCTAAGCAACAAAACACTGCTGAGGAAGCTTCTTGTTCAGAGAACCGAAACTATAGTATGTCAAATTTTGTATTTTATATAAACTTTATGCATTTTGTCTTTTGTTTTACTCTACACCTCAAAAAGTATACCCTATGCTTCTTTTTTAATACGTTCATTCTCTTAAAGCTATAGCTCTTAAAATTATAGTTCTCTTAAAGTTATAGCGCTTAAAAATATAGCTCTTTGAGCTATATTTTTAAGCACGCACTATAAACTATGCATATTTTCCTAACCTCACGTTCTAAACTAGGCTCAGAACTATTATTTCATTAGAAAGTTTCGTATTTCAAAATTTTTAGCTAAATTTGGAGCGTCGTGGTTATACTTAAGATTTCACTTTAAGTGGTTGTATGGAGGTTGAAAAAAATATTAGCTAAATTTTGTTACTAAGGCTTGCAATATGATTTAAGCATTTGCATTTTTCTAGCTGCTGCTAGTATTTTTTTATTTTCGTAAAGGGCGTGTATTTATTTAAAAATCCTAATATAACATTTTTAGCTGATCATAAATATCATAGAAAAAGTATAGTGCTATCGAATAATATATTTTTGCTAACAACTACTTCAGTTTTTAAAACTATCATAATTCTAAGTCTATGTATGAAAGTTAGTAGCTTTATATTACTAATATATCACTGTTGACGGGAATGTTTCGTCCCTGTAAGATAACTAAAATAAATACAACCAGTTTAATGTTTTTGAAAAAAGTGGCAAGCAAGATCAATAAATAAAACGTGATGACCAATATATGAACTAAAGCAAGACCATGATCATTTTATCTTTTCGAAGCTTTAATATCTTTGCATAGTAATTAACAAATGCATCGCTTTATTAGGTTCATTGAGCTCAATTGAAAAAAAAAATAGTTAGCACAATTAACCCCTTTACTGATTAAGTTTTTTTACCAAAAATGTTTTTAAAAAATGCAAACAGGTAAGCCAGTTGAGCCCAACTTTGGGCAAACCTTTTATAGAAATACCGGAATTTTCGTAGTTTCAGAAATACTATTTCCTAGTGGTAGTAAAAGTAATTAATTAATATTTTTAAATAATCCAGTGGGGCTCGGGGGAAGCAGCGATTGCCCCCCCCCAATGAGGTGACTCAGGATCTATCTGACTGATTGATTCGAATTCTACTCACGGCTAGTGTCGACCACAGTGCTGAAGTGAAATATCCTCGGTGGTAGACGGATCATGGGTTAGAATCCTCTTGCAGTCGGGCAAACCGCGAGAAGGGGATTCTAATCCATGAGCGTTTCGTGATTTCGTTTCCATGTAAGGCAAATGCTGCTTATTTCTAAAGAAAAGTCTTCCCAGAAGGCTAGATTGTTCCAATGCTCGATCCACGTGTTCCCTTGTCTTCTGATTTGGGTTCATAATTACAAGACCATGTAGTTGAGCATTGATAGTCGTAAATTCAGGTGGTTGCCTGTTCAAATGGGTCAGCTTTTCAACACCGGTTATAATATAAAATGAAATTTAAAATAATATTTTTAAAAATAAGAATTTAAAAAAATTGTCCCCCACTGTGCATAGAGGATTTAAACAGATATATAAGAAGTCAGATAGATAAATGGCCATGTTTTTAAATTTGTATAAAGTTTTATATCATATTTTTTTATTATAAAAATTATATAATACTTCACTACCACTGAAAGACTCATTTGCAAAAACCTCAAATTTTGGAGGGCATGACTTATGGAAACATGTACAGTGTACGGGCAAATCAGTTAAAGGGTTAAAGAGACTCTGAACCATTTTCTTTCTAACGCTCTTTTCTTTTAAGTTAAAAGAAAATGTATAGTTTTATTGCATATTAAATATTCTCTCTTGTCGGAAATTAAATTTTAACTCATAAAAAGTCAACATGCAATCTTTCATCCAACAAAAATTATTATATTTTGGAGCAATAAAATTCATTCAAATAGAACACAGAATACAGAGCACTTGATAACTTTATTTAAACATGTTGAATGCATTTTATAAGACTTGAATGAAACTTAAAATTCCAACGCTTCGTATTTCAAAAGAAAATAAATTACTTTTATACAGATCAGAATTATATGATTTGAAAATCCTATTAAATAGAAAATGGAACTATGAAGCACGAGATTGTATTAAGTTTTATTTATTAAGTTAAACTTAAAATTCAGCTTTATCTTTCCATCAAAAATAAAAAAAACATATATAAAAGATTAAAATGAACTCATTTCTTTATCGCATTAAGCTTTATATTCTAAACTCAATGCAACTAATGACTTTTCAAAAGGACATCAAGTTACCAAATTTATGCTTTTGAATAACTCAAAACAGATTATATTATCAGGAAAAAAAATGCAGTTTAAAAACATACTGTTTTTTACCCCTCGTAGCTTTTTACTCAAGGCTATTTACTAAATGTCCCACAACAATGCGGAATGAATTATGGTAATTTGAAGCAATAATAATAACCATGTAAACTTTAAAAAAAATACTTCATTTAAAGAAACGACTTTTCGATCAGAGTGATAAAAATTCTTTGATATTGATCTGGTTCCTAAACCTATAAAGCTTTTTATATCAGTAGGATTAAGAAGTTTTCTACTTCGAATAAATAATTGGGGAAGTAGAGTTTATGCTGAGAATTAGTTCAAAGTTTTGTTATCTAAAAGCTGATTTGTTTTTAATTTTATTTTAGTATGTAGGTTTATAGGTTGTCTTTAAATCTCACAACGAAGTAAAAATGCTAGATAATAATTGAAACTTTATTGGCTAATAAATTTTAAACGTTCAGAATGTAGTAATTTCCCCAATTTGTATAGGGATTAAAAAACACTTAAAATTTAAATTCTTTCTTGGGAATCGTACTCTGTAAAATTACTGTAAAAAGTATCAGCTCTCAGAGTTTCTACCGGAACACGGTACGGAACAGAAAATCTGACATACCGTAATTTTTACAGTATTAATTACCGTAAAATTACAGAATCATTCAATTTAAATAAATATTACTGTAAAATTTACGATGAAAATGGATTTTACGGATGGGGCATCTAAAGTGCTGGTAGTTTATATCCGTAATTTCATCCGCAATTTTTACAGTTTAGCCATTTTAAAATAAAAACTATTTTTAATAAAAATTCAAATAGTGCAAATCTTCATTTTTCCACATAATATCCAATTTTTTTTCTTTTCTTATTGAAAGTTTCATTTTCTTATTAAAATTTATGCAGTTCCAGAAGTGTTATAGTTTAAATAATATTAAGAGTTTTATGACACAAGGAGAAAAAAATTCTGATAAAACTATAGTACTATATGATAATATGAATGAATGGATGTATAAATAAGTCCACCCTAGAAGCGGGTGCGATGTAGGGGTGTGGCAGAAGTCGAATTCCTGGCCATAGATGGCGCCACTGGAAAACAAGAACAATCACACCTCTCTGCCTAAATAGGCACACGTTAACAAAAACTATATGGTAATAACATTTTCAGTAAGAAAAATACATAATTCTCGTCAATAAAATCCAAATATAGAGTATTTACTTTTAATTTAGTAATTTTTCCGTTTATATGGAAGATTCATTTTCCATTTACCGGAAATTTTGATTTTCAAAATTATAGTTCTTATTACCACGCAGTTAGTAAAAAGTACAAAACTGAAAAATAAATTTAACCAAATAGATGTTTCTCATGCCATGATCTAAAGTATCATAAGAAAATTACCAAAATGAACCACATTTACCAAATTTTTTAACTAATTATAAAACCATATTTTGTTGTTCATTTTACCGAAATCATTAACAAAGCGTTTCGGTAAAAATTACCAAGCCCTTTTAGATGTTTCCATAAAACCAGAGACATGGCACACTTTACCATATTCTGGTAGTTTTGACCATACTTTTTTTCTCAGTAGGTTTATATATTCCAATCAATAGTTAAGAAACTAGAGTATATAATATCTCAGTTCAAATTCTATTATTTAATAACAATTTTTTTATTTAATTTTTGGTTTATAAGTTTATTGATACTGTAAAAAATATTAATATTAATAAATTTAGAAATTAAAAATAAGTAAAAAGAAAATAGAAAATGTGTAAGCATGTATTTATTTTAAAACATACTGATTTTTTCTCTCGTTGCTCCGTCCTACGTGCCCCATAACAACACAGAATGAATTAATACAATTTGAAGCAATAATAATAATTATTCAAACTTTTAAAAATAAACTCCATTTAAAGGACTGAGTAAGAAAAATTCTTTGATATTGATCGAGTTCCAGAACCTCAAACACTTTTTAATCAAAAGGATTAGGTTGTTTACTTTTAATAAATATTTAAGAAAAAAAGTCAGGAATTAAATTTGAGTTTTGATGTTAAAAAGCTATTATTCCTAATTTTTTTTTTATTTCATTTTAGTAAGTAAATTTGTAGCGTGTCTCAAAGTCTTAAAACCAAGTAAAAATGCTAGATAATAATTATAATTTTGCTGGATAATGAACTGTTAATGTTTAAACTATATTATTTTAACATCTTTTGTATCATGGATTAATAAATACTCCGACATTCTATATTTCGGCTGAAATTAAATTGGTTTCAAAATAGATATTTTATTTAATATTAGCAAAGACTTGAACTTCGTTTACTCTCTTTGTGCAATGAAATCTTTAGATTTTTTAGCATTATCCTTTGCTTTTAGTTATGCAAACTCTACGGTTTTAATTTAAATAAATGCTAAAAAATGATTTAAATAAAAGTTTAAGATTTACAGGGATTATGACATTTTTCATTTTCAATAAATGACTGAAATAAAAGAGTTTGAGATAAGAATTAGGTTAATTAAATTATATTTTAAAAAAATCCCTTTAATAATTTGGAAGCAGTGCTTGGGCAATACACTTAAAACATTTAAAATCTAATGTTTTGTCATGCCTGTAATGTATCTGGTATTGTATGAATTTATTTTTTATTTTGATAACTTTCAATGCTAAAATTCCTTGACCTCTGTCTTACTGAAAGTTGTGTAAAGTCTAAAATATGAATAAATTAATACCTTTAGTGTAAGACTGCTATATTTTTTGAAAATCTATAATTTCTTTTTTTTCTTTTTTTTTACTTTTGAAAGTGTTGTATTCAGTACTTCAATACTTAATAAAGAAATGCACGAATTCTTTTTTCCACATTTTTAATAGTAAAAAAAGACTGTTAATTTAACTGTCCTGATACAAAAACATTTAAGTAAAAACGAAACAACCTTTAAAAAACAAATATTTGCTACTAAATACTGCTATTTTAACATTATATTAAAATACAATAGATTTATCTAGTTGTTAGCTACAAGATATTCTTCTTTCATATTCATTTTATAGAAGATAAACACTAAAATACAAAATAATGAAATCAACTACTGAATTTATTGAAATGAATTTTAACAATAAAATTAAACTTCAATTATTTATTTATTTTTCTTGCAATGCACTTTTTCGGCTTTTTTTAATACTAAATATTCGAAATTTATTTAAAGAATTAAATAAATTTAGAATTTTAATATTTTTTTATAATTAAATATTAGTAAACAAAGCGAATACATAGGAGAAAAATTGCAGATCCATTTGTTGTTCTTTAAAAATATAATCCTTGAATATGCCTCTTTAAAAATATACAACTTATCTTTTTATTATATTTTTCATAAAATACTTAACAAAATCGCTAATTTTATCCATGCATTAAGAAATTCGAATAACGTAATAAAATTTGGAACTTATTTAAAGCTTTCAAATTGCGAAACTTTTGATATAAAAAAATAATTTTAAAAAAAATCCATGTCATTCATTAATTTATTTTCAAGTAATCTACAAACTCTTTACTCGCAAATTAGTTACCTTTTTATCAAACCTTTTAAGAAAATTTAAAGGGATTTAAAAAACATTTATTGATTTTTATTCTTCTTTGAAAAAAGTAAAGAAACGGCAATGAAAATATTTTATTCTTATTTTACTATAAAATAACATTAAAATCAAATTTAATCATTAGAATTTCTACTCATTCTATTCTTAAGTTTGGTAAAAAAAATACTTGTCAAATAAACGAAAATAGCATAATGAAGTAAAATCAATACTTATATGTTTCATTTAACTTCATTGAAAGTTAATGAGGTATATTTCTTGAATCAAATTAGAACTTTAAACCACATTAAAGTCACATTTCACTGATAGCATATTCATTTATTTCCTGAAAACGAAAATATAATTTAGACAAAAATAAATAAGGAAAGAAAAATTTATTTTTTAATTGACTCTTTCAGAGCAAATGAAAACTGTATTCTAATTGTAAGAAAAAATCTTTATTTCTATTGATTATATACCTGACTTTTTTTAAACTTTTCTTTAAATGTCCAATTTATAGTAAATTAGTACTTGTAAAGAGTTTTTCAGTATCATTATTTCTACGAAATTGAATTAGTTTAATAACATTTTTATTGATTTGTTGTAAATAAATGCATGTAAGTTTTATGTATGCAATTAAGTTACTGTTGAGATGGCCGGTTTTATAAATCAGTTGTTTTATTAGAAACTTTTTTCTGAAATTTTATGAAAAACAGAAATACGTAATGATGTAGTTTTCTCAAAAATATTTGCTCCTTCATAAAGTACGAAATCGATAATATGCACAACATCTTTTTTATTTCTGAGAGTAAGCAACTAAACCGTGGTTTACCTAATAGACAATTAATTTTTAAGACCCTTCACCCTTTATTAAATTATTTATGTTTTGTCATTTGTCTTTCTTTTTCAATGTCGTTCATTTTTTATAATTTTATTAAATTTATATCAAATTGACGCTATAATATGTTGTATAGAAAATAAATGTAATGACAAAAAATTTAAAATTTTAAGGAATTGAAGGAAAAATGAAACGCTGACAAAAGAAGAATGTAGCGGCATAGAATGAAGAAGGCAACGGCAAAAATTGAAGAATGTGACGATAATGTGTGTGACGCATATGATGATAATATGACGGTAAACGGACATATCTATCGCATTCCTTAAGTTTAAATTTCAAAGATCATCTAGTTTGCCTGATATAGCCAAGGTCTCACCGCCAAGGAATGTGGCAAATGCCCCAGCGATTATCAAAACTAATAGGATCTTTACAAGACCTAAATTTAATTTTGTAAAAAGGCTTAAAAATAACTTTTAAACCGAAACAAGACAAGATATTAGCAATTTTATAACAAACGGGAGGGGAAAAGAAACAAGTTCCTTGCAAGGATTAGAAAAAGAGCGGCGTGTGGGTCTAGAGAATTTAGCAAGAGCTGAATCAACTATAGAAGGGTTAAATCCATGGTTAGCAGCAAGCAAGAGGAGGAAATTAATTTCTGTGTTCTAAAAAGAAGAGTCAGAGTGTATGAAATTCTGGTAAGTCTGGTGTTCTGGCAAGAGTATGAAATTCAGAAGTTTTCTCACAATTAGAGTGATTAGAATTAACGTGAGAGGGCAAGGAGGCGGAAAATGTTTACGATAAACAGAGGTGGAAAAATGATCAGGGTATTTTGTTACATGAACAACCAAAAAAGGTGAACTAGAATTAATTTCCGTAAATATAATTTTGGGGTCAACCGGGTTGACAACAGAAAATAACTCTTGAAAATCAGTATCACTTCAATTTGCTAAAACAATCGTATCGTCAACATATCTTTTCCACTATGAGAATTCGAACAATTTAAAAACTTTTTCTTCGCTATAGTGCATGAATATGTCACAAATAATGGGAGAGTGGGGGTTGCCCATGGCTAAACCCTCAATTTGTTTATAGAAGTTACCATCGCATTGAAAAGAAGTTTCCTGAATACATGAATTGACAAGAGAGATCAATGAAAGAATAGTGAACTTCTTGCAACTATATTTTTAAACAATCAATAGCACTAGAAATGGGTGCATAAGTGAAAAAAGAAACATTAAGAGAGAAAATAGCTTTGTTGGAGGAGAAAAGATGTGCTAGTTTCAAAACAAAATCATGGGAATTTTTAATTGTATGGATATTGTTGGATGGTAAGAGCATGGTTAGAGGTAAGATGATACGCGCTAAATAAAGTTTATAACAGGGAGTTTCAATGTTCGAGACAATAGTTCTAAAAGCAAGATGAGGCTTGTGATTTTTAGGAAAGGCCTAAAAACGAGCAAAATTTGAAATAAAAAGAATGACAATGTGATTTGTGGAATCAGAAGGAGTAAAATAATTTTTTATTTTTTTGTTTAATTGCAGAAGAATAAAAAGAAGTATGATCAAACTTTGAAATTTTGCAATGGCCAGAAGCTTTCATATTCTCAAAATGATTATAGTAATCAGTAACTGATTTCTCTAATCTTGGGGAGAAAAATACTTCTTTAACGTGGGCGCTTTTTACTTTGCTACGTAGGAGCTATCTAAACATGTAAAGTTTTTTTTTGGTGTAATTTTTATGCTGAATTGATTAAAATGAAACAGAAATTGATAAAATAAATAGATAAAAAGTTTTAAAATAGTTTTGCTTAAAAAAGTACAGTTTTGTATTTGCACTTATGTACGGATACTACTTACTTTTCTATAGGTACAAGTGAGGTACTGTTATTATTTCCTACGTATTTTTTTCTTTCTTAATGGAATGAGAAAAAAATCATCAATCTGAAGGTTTAATATTTCAGAAATTGCAATGTTTTTTTTCTAATATGAAGTACCATATTTATACTTATTGTTAACTTTTAAATTTTTTATTCTGTTGACTATTGTATAGTCTCATTCAAAATAGTATTAACACAATGCCTCATTTGTTTAGATAGCATTGTCAAGTACTTAAATAAGTACAAATACAAGTTTGTACTTTCTGTATATAAAACCCATATTACTTCACAGCTATTAGTTCGATCACCTCAAGATCTGTTTCATTCAATTCAGAATGAAAAATTACTTTGTAAACAATGAAAGAAATTCAATTTTATCTTTCAAATCATCCTCATTTCTCTCCAAAAAAAGCGTATAAAAGAGTTTATGAAGAGCTGCGATGACTCTGGGGATGGAGCGTTCGCCTTCTAATTCGAACCGGGCTCGAATCTCAGAGATGGCTGGCCGATACGAATTCCGCAGCCGACTTGCACCTACCACCGTGCTGACGTGAAATATCCTCAGTGGTATACGGATCTTGAGTTAGAGTCCCTTGCCATCAGAGTAACCATGGGTGGTTCTCGTGGTCTTCCTCTCCATGTAACGCAAATGCGGATTAGTTCATACGATTATAAAAATAAAATAAAACAGAGATTATGAAAATTTTCGAGTATCATACAGACGAAACAAAGTTTTCTGAGAAAAAAATACTTTTGGTATTTATTCTTCCGAAGAAAAACCCTTTTTATTGCTATAATTACTGTACTGAGGTGTATTTCTTCGAAATCTGCAGAAATTGTGCTCACGTTGCTAGACGAGTTGTGCTAACGACGAATTGTGCTCGCGATGAATTATGCTCACGGTGAAATGTCCCATGGCGGATTATTTGCCCCGAATTGTTGCTATGACGAATTGTACAAGATAAATTGAAACAGGACCTATATTTTACAGAATAAACAACATCAATCACTTTAAGAAACCATTGGTGTTAGTCACATGATGGTTATTATGCAATATTGTGCTTGTTATTTTTTTGTTTTTCTTGTTTACAAATGGAAAACAGATAAAACTGTATTCTTTTTAAGTAAATTATTTAGTTTCTTCATTGCATGCTGTAAATATTATCCTGCTTAATGTAAATAATAAAATTAGTTGCATAAATAAATAAAATTTCATGATTTTTTAAGCTTACACTCTATTCTGGGTATCGATTCTATCGATTCCTCAACACATTTATTTTATCTAATATTAAATTTCTAAATGTTTATTTCCTACGAATCACGATCCGAAAGAAATTTTCAAAATATATATATATTTCTCAAAGTAATATCGATTTCAAAAGTTTTAGTGCAATTATTTCTTAAAATTGTTCCTTAAAATGACATGAAAAAATGATTTTAAAATAAGAAAAACACATTTTTCCCTCTTTCTTGCTCCTTAAATGGTCCCAACGGTTTTTTAGTGATGGTCTCTATTGATCTGAGAAATTCACTCTAGCTTGCTCCAAGCTATTTCAAATTTTGAGAAGTGTATTGATTTTTAATCCATTTCAAAGCAAACCGTTTTTACAAAAAAAAATTTAGCGACACATGTCCAGAACTCCGATAACTAATATGTCATCGCTTGTCCGAAAACTTATTTCGTTTCCTTGCTAGAGAAAACTTTTTTTTACTGATATATATACAAAAATTTAATCGAATAAAAACTAAGAGCTTTATAAACAGTAATATTTTTTACAATATGTTATGCAATATTTTTTATATAAACTAGTTTCGGAGTTCTGAAAATGTAACTGTTGGAAAAGTGTAACTTAAATATTGTCGATCCTTAAACCCAGTTTTGTCCTTTTTTTAATAAGGTATTTTGCTCCTTGAGAAGTTTCTGTATCAATTAATAGAAGAGGTAATTAATTTCGTGATAAAACAGAAATCGCCTCTTCTATTGGTTCACTGAATATTTTTTTGAGCAGCAAATGTAATTTTTAAAAAAATGGCTGCATTTCACCAGATTGTAAAGTTGAACTGGTTTAAGCATCAATCTTATCAAAACTATCTTTGTTATTTAAAAGTAAGAAGATTGAAAAATTGCATGATTTACATTTCAAAATTTTTAAAACATTAGAGGAAATAAATAATAAAGAATACTGAAGAATATTTTAAACTGAAGATATTATTTTAAAAAGGGCTACACTTTACCGGATTGTAAATTTGTACTGGTTTACGCACCAATCTTATTAAAACTATCTTTGCTATTTAAAAGTAAGAAGAATAAATTTTCGTAAAAAATTGCATGTTTTGAATTTTCAAATTTCTCAAGCATTAGTAAAATAAATACTGAAAAATATTAATGAATATTTTGAACTGCAGACATTACTTTTAAAAAAATGGCTACATTTCACTGAATTGTAAAGTTATATTGGTTTACGCCCCAATCTTATTAAAATCCATTCCTTTAAATCAAGTTTTCCTCTGTATTATTCAACCATATCATAAAAATAGGCCTCAGGTTAAATTGTTTTATGTTTAGGAAAAAGCAGTTAATTTTTAAATAAATATGCTTAAACTATTTTATCTTTCAGAGTATAAATGATTGCCAATAAATAAATCCGTAAACTAACTAATCTATTACGACTAATCTAATCTTTATAAACTAATCTATTACGTTTTAAAATAAAAAAATATTGGAACACAGATAATCTCTGTTTAAGAGAAAAGTGTCATGCAATTTGATACATAGTCAAATTAGAAGATAAGTAATCTCAGTATTCAACAACATTTAGGAACGGAATTTTTAAGAACCAAAACTAAAAGAAGAACATAATCAACCATTACAAATAATTTCAGAACCCAAAATAAATGAAGAACCTAATCAATCAGAACAGCTCATTTCAACACCCATCAAAATAAAAAATCTTCAACCTATTCCATATTTTTTAGTGCGAATTAATGACGTTCAAAATTTTGAGAAAATAATCTATACTTTAACTTCCTTGAGTTTGATTTTTTAAAATATAAAGGGATATCTAACAGAAAAACTTTTAATAAAATAATATATAGTCAATATAATTTAAATCATCTTCATTTCACTATATTATTACTTTTTAATAAATTAATTCAATTCACTATTACATTTTGTTACAAAATCGATGAAATAATATATATTACATTTTGAAATTTCCAGTTTTGAAACAGAGATAATTTTCGTGAGAAAAAAACATAAGAAAATTTGAAACGATTTGATGCATATTTGAAATATAAGAGATGCAATCTTAGAATTCAACAGCGTTAGGAATAGAATTTTTTACATCCCAAACTAAACGTAAAATAAAAACAGAAAAATTACAGCAAGTTAAATTTTTTTAATGCAAATTAAGGGCATTAAGAAATATTTGGGAAAATCGATAATTAAATTTTATTAAATGCTATTTTTTAAAAACTGTAATGATGGCTAATAGAATAACTATTCACTTATATTAAAAGTAAATTTACGACTATTTTTAAATATCAGTGCTTTTAATGTTAATACAATGTTTAAAAAAATTGGGGTTAAGCGAGATTAGTGAATACGTCATTGAAACTTTTACTCCAGAATTCAAGCAGTTCTTCTTGCATCTTATCATCCATTTGATGTAAATTTTGCTGTATTTATTCCAGATTTCAAGCATATAGAACAGACACAACAGATTTCAAGTAAATAAAAAACTTTTGCTACCTATTTTAAGTAGATCTTCCTAAATATAATCATCAATTCGGTGTAAATTTTGCTGTTTTCTTTTCAGATTTTAAGCAGATGAAATAGATGGAGCATATTTTAAACAGGAAAGAAACATTTTCTCCTGATTTTAAGCAGATCTTATTATAATCATCCATTAGGTTGAAATTTTACTGTTTTTAGTAAAAACTATTAAAATATGCATTAAAAGCTATTACATCAATATGCATGCATGAAAACATGCATGCTCCAAATTCTATTGAAATTTTGAAAAAAATATAATCAGAAAATGAAATATAATTAAAATCATCTTTATTGAACTATATAATTGCTTTTTAACAAATTCTATTCACTTTTAAATTTGTTATCAAATCACTGAAATAATATATTGCATTTTGAAATAACCAGTATTGAAACAGAGATAATCTTCTTGAGAAAAAAAAGACGGAAGAAAATTTGAGACGATTTGATGCATATTCGAAAAAGAAGAGATGTAATCTCAGAATTCAATAATATTTAAGAATGCATTCAAATGTTCAGAACACAGACTAAACATAAGCGTGAAACAAAAATCTCAAATTCGACATTGATGGTGTATTGAAAAATAGACGAGAAAACAGAAGCAATTCATTTTTTAATCTCATGTGCACCAGCTCAAAATAAAAACCTGAAATACATTTGAACACATTAATCTAAGAAACGAAGAATAAATTCATGTAACATTCTAGATTTAATAAAACGTTTTCTTCCTTTTCACTTTTTTTCGTGTAAAAAAGCCATAAGAAATCAAAAATATTTCAAACGCTTTTAAAATTTCTTATTTTATTTCCTGCACGCAAGAAAATATTTTAAGAAGATTGCATTAAAATATGATTGACAATAAGGTTAAAGGAATGCACAATTTCAAGCGATTGTCAAATACAAGCTTATCCATGCTTCTGAAAACCTTTTATAGTCTTATTGCTATCTTTTTAATAGATTTACGATGAAGTTTTAAAGAAAAAACAATGAGAAATAGGAAATATAAAGTTTTCTCTGAATTGCTCATATTGTTTCTAAACTGCGACTTGCGTTTAAGAAGTTGAATTTTTGAAGCATAAAATCGCGCATTTAGATGCGCAAATTGGCTTAAAATGCCGTTTCTCTAAAACAGAAGCTTCGAAGTTAAAATCAGTGCCAAGAAATGCATATTCTCGTTTCACTCGCCAGGCAAATGATTGAATCAGAAATGCGTGTAAGTGCCCTTTCGTAATGTAGATTATGTCTTTTACGAAATATGCCCGTTTCTCTAGTTTTCAAATAAAAATTTTACTTTCCTATTTCATGAACTTTATTCTTGAGTCTGTATATAATTTCCAAAATTTGTATTAAGTTATCAAAAATACAGAACTCAGAACAAGGCTCTTTTTTAATCATTAACCTACATATACCCGACCACATATAATGCAGTAGTGCAAAAAGTGCCTTTATAAAAACGACAGTGCATATATATTCAAACCAAGTGGATATTTCTTTCTGTTACATACCACTTTAGCTTTAAAGTGGCATAATACTTTGTCTTATTTTTCAAATATAAATATTTTTAATATTGATTACCATATTATAATTAATTTTAATATTTATATTTATTTCATTTTACAACCGTCATTGAACAGCCAACCCAGTTTTTTGGGTGAGTTTACAACTACCAATGTTCAACTCAGTAGCCTTGTAATTTTGAACCCAATCCTGAAGACAAGGGAACTCCTGGATCAAGTATTAGGAGAAATTTGCCTTCGTAGAGGACTTTTTAATGGAACTAACCGCATTTGCGTTACATGGAGAGGAAGATCACGAGAACCTCCCATGGTTAGCCAGAAGGCAAGGGGACTCTAGCCCATGATCCATCTACCACTTAGGATATTTCAAATCAGCACTGTGGTCGGTGGAAGTCGGATGCGGATTCGTATCGACAAGCTATTACTGGGATTTGAACCCAGTTCGACGATGTGGAAGGCGAATGCTCCATCCCCATAGCCATCACGGCACTAATGTTACAGTAAACGGATATGTATTTATTTCAGAACTATATCGCTAGGATCTGCAGAACAAATGCTAGTTATAGAGCATTTGAGCTTTACCACCTTTTACTCAATCAAAAAAAGGAAGCATCCTTCTTGAAGTTAACCCATGGGTAGAAAGTACCTCTTTGGCAGACGGTATCAAAACTTGGAGGTAGCTGGTTCAAATTCCGCTGTTACCCTGGATGCATATTCGTGCTGTCTTTCTCTGTATTGCGTTATCTGTCCATTAAATTGACAAAGGCTTATAAGCCTTAATTGAGCACAAGCAATAAACCAACCCTTTGGATTGAAATGTCAGCTGAACATTTCTATCTGAGGGTTTAATTTTATTTCTGTGCCCGTTTAAAGTGGACCCGATTTTAATACAATCAATTCTCGTCAATTTCAACTTTAATGAAGTTTAGATTTAATTCTTAAAAAGATTTTAAGTAATGGATTTACTTTGTGATTTGATGTTAATTTTGATTGAATGAACTTAATTTACAATGATTTTGATTATAACTACATCCAAACAATTTAAACAGATATAATACCTCACACTTCTACAGTGAAGACTTAAAATGCAGACAAACTTAAACAAATCAAGCAAACATTGATTGTAGCTTTGGTACCAATTTGAAATATTGCGGTCATCAAGCACATCCAGTTTTGCATGTATTCATAGGAAATGACATGGTTTAATTTAAACAAAGTTATATGGGAATAAAAAAGGGTTATACATTATCGCCATTATTATAGTTCGAAGAGGCCAATTTTCTCCACTTTGTAATAAAATATTTTCTTGTGTTCAACGAAGTTTAAGTTATTTCTAATTTAGTATTTTTCATTATAAGTAATTTTTCTACCACTGCATAACAAATATTCAAAGTACCATATGAAATGCAACTTCACTTCAATTATCTTGTGGTTACAATTTTCAAATTAGACATAATTATGCTTATTCTATAAGTTTTACTATTTATGACTAATTTATTAAAACTTTTGCAGAAAGCGGATCAGTTGGCATCCCTGATATTACCAGAAGCGTTAAAACCCAACTGAATTTCAGAAATTTTCATTTGAATTGTTGGTGGTTTTAATTAAGATTTTAAAGAAATGAAACCATTTAAAATCATGCAAAAATATGTAATTTTAGTTTACAAAATAGTAAGTTCGAAATCAATTCACTGAAAGATATATCATCAACTGCTATCATCAAGGGCTATCAACCACCAATCTTTAAAAAACAAAGAGCTAAAGTATGTCACTTCTCTTCGAGTACTGTCTAAGTTTGCCATTGTTAATGTCCTTAACTGACTAAAATTTTCAATCGAAATTTGCTGTTTCGGAAAGGGCGAAGTTTAACCATACAATGAAAAATTGGTTTAATCGTTTCACCATCCATTATCGATTTTTATATATCTAACAAAAATATTCTTCACATACTGCCTGTTCTACTTATAGAAAAGTAGGTGCTAAATCAGAGATTAAATCAATTCTGCTATAAATACAATTTAATATTATAAAACTTAATCTATAGCATTAGTTATGCATTAACCACCATATATAAATGTATTTTTTGATAAAAATCAATGGGGTTTTTTTATAAACTTTGTTGTTTCACCTATAGTTTTGTTTGAGTTTGTAACTTTAAAAAAATTGAGTGGGTTCCGCACATGGAAAAATAAATGTTAAATCGGAGGTTAAAGCAATTCTGATATAAATACTTTTTACTATGCTAAAACTTAATCCTTAGCACTAGTTATGCATCGACCAACATAGATAGATGTATTTTTTGATAAAAATTAATAGTTTTGTTTTGAATACTTTGTGTTTCACCTAGTTTTGTTTAAGTTTGTAACTTAAAAAAATTATTGAAAAGGTTCCTCAAATAGAAAAGTAGATGTTTAATCAGAGATTAAATCAATTCTGCTATAAACACATTTTACTATGCTGTAAACTTAAAATGTGACAGTAGTTATGCATCAACCAACTTAAATAAATGCATTTTTAATTAAAATAGTTAATAGCATTGTTTTATGTTTGTTTCGTGTGTTTCTATCAGTTTTATTTGAGTTTGTAACTTTGAAAAAAACTATGTCTCATGATTTTATATATTTTTTTTAGTATTTAAGAAACAAAATATATTATTAAAGCGTGTCGAAACGTCTTTTTGCATCAGTAAAATATAAAGTGCAAAATATATTTAATCAATAAGAATGAATAGAATAATGATTTCACAAATTTTACGACATGCGGAAAAAAAGCTTTTTTTTCTTTGGCGATTAAATGTAAAAAACTAGAAGATTTTTTGTTTTGATTTTTTTTGTAACGAAATTATTGTTTTTTTATTATAAGGTCAAACCTCTGGAAGAGGAAAGAAAGCATAAGGCCAGCTCCACACACAAAAACATTATTTAATTCCATTATGCGATTATTGCCCATGCCATATATTAAATACGTATTTTTAAAGTAAGCAATTTTAGCAAAATAACGTTTAAAAAAATTCTTAATTCCTTCTTTAGATGTTTTTTTTTTAAGTTGATTTGATCCCACTCGACAAAAACATAATCTTACATGCTAAACATAGAAACAAAGAGATTTTTAACTTTAATTAATCATTATAGTGCGATTAAATTTAATCGCAGCTTCAAATAGACAGCTCAACAACTCAGTGTTTTCACAACTTTCTTCAAGTTTTTAATATTTTTTTTTTAATTCTAAGTTTTTTGTGATAATCCGACTAATTATAAAACATCATCAAATGTTGGAATTTGAGCTTTTTTTAAATCTTGTTTATTTATTTTCCTAATTAGCTGTAGCCAGAGTTATATTCATGCCCTAAGATTAAATTTTTTAAACTTATTTACAATCGAAATAAGATTTGCAAAAAAAACAGATATTTAAAGGCCTACAACTTTCATCTTAATACTAATAAAAATTGCTTTTACTAAAGGAAAGTTTTTTAATGCACGTCATCGTAATTGGATAAATTCTAAGAACTTTAAAACTATTAAAAAAACTATTGACCTAAATGGGGCTTAATTAATCTCTATAGTTCGTAATTAATTTCGAAAGTAAAATTGGGAAATACATAAATAAAATCTGAATATTTTTTTAAAACCATAAATTTAAGAAATAATTGGAATGCTAATTAAGATATTCTAAAAATAATCATAGTTTAGACATAATCACTAATTTGAATTAAATTAGAAGTTTAAAATTAAATGCGCAAAAAATAATTTTAAAAAACTTAAAAAGAAATGCAGTTACTTATGTTGAACACGTGCTTTAATTTTCAAAGTATATATGCATATATATGCTACCGTAAATGACATAAATCAAGAGAATGTCGACTTTCACCAGTGAATGTCAACAATCACATAAACGCTTTGGTGAATATCCGAAATATTTGTTAAATCCGATTTGATATTAATTTATTCGTTGATATTACTATATTTATTCGATATTTTAATGTCTGATGAGGATAGATTAGAACAAACATCAGTGTTTGGAGTATCGGGCAAATATATACCGGGCAATGGCACTTGACTTTAAAAAAACATCAGTGTAGGGTATACCGGGAAAATGTATACCGGGCAGTGGCACTGAACCTTAAAAAAACATCAGCGTAGGGTATACCGGGCAAATGTATACCGAGCAATGGCACTTGACCTTAAAAAAAACATCAGTGTAGGATATACCGGGCATCATACCGGGAAACATCGGAGTATCGGTTAAATGCCTAGTGGGCAGTGGCACTGAACCATAAGAAAAACATTGATGCAGGGCATACCGGGGAAATGTACTCCGTGAAGCGGCACTTAACTTGACCTAGTATGTACTTTGGACATTTACCAAAGCGATTATGTGACTGTCAACTTTCGCCGGTGGAAATCAGCAACCTCCAATTTTGGTCATTCACAGTAGCATATATATTGATAAATGCAGTAATTTAAAATTTGATTTCTCAGGAACTAAACGACCAAATTCACTCAAATTTTGCATTTTGCCATGTAAAATTACATTCTTTGAAATGATGCAAAAAATTGAATATCGCACTATTCAAAAAATTTTTGACTGCTATTAAATGAAATAATAAAAAATTTTAAATATTTATTAAAAGCTATGCATCGTATTAAATTTAGATTAACGAATTCTATAATTGAACTAATTACATATGCTACATAATTACATATGTAACTAATTACGTAAATAAGTAACTCGCGATTTGTCATTGGGCTACTATATGAAACTTCCGAACTTTTCTTGCACTAGACTGTACAACAATGGTGGATAGAGCATCCTTATACGAACCAGAGGTCCTTTGTTCGAATCATGGCGGCAGCTAACGAGTATCTTTCACACACACTTCTCCCCCTTAACCTATATTAGGTAGATAGGTACTTTATTTACTTCCCCCTGGAACTGCACAATGAGTTTTTTTTTTTATTTATTTAACCGTCGTTGAACAACCCACAAAATTTTTGGGTTTAAGGCTACTAATTTTCAACTCCACTGGTCGATACGAATTCCGTAGCCTTGTAATTTTGGACCCAATCCAGAAGACAAGGGTACTCCTGGATCAAGTATTGGGAGAAATTTGTCTTGTTGAGAACTTTTTTATTCAACTTACCCGCATTTGCGTTACATGGAGAGGAAGGTCACGACAACCTCCCACGGTTAGACTGACGGTAAGGGGACTCAAAACCATGATCCGTCTCCCACTGAGGATATTTCACGTCAGCACTGTGGTCGGTGCAAGCCGGATACGGATTCGTAACGATAGGCCATCGCGGCGATTCGAACCCGGTTCACGTCATTGGAAGGTGAACGCTCTATCCCCTGAGCCATCGCAGCTCTGGATCAAGTATTGGGAAAAGTTTGTCTTCGTGGAGGACTTTCTGATAGAACTAACCCGCATTCGCAACTACATGGTAAGGAAAACCACGCAAACCGCCCATGGTTATCCCGACTACATGAGGACTCTAATCCATGATCCTTTTACTGCTGAAATTATTTTACATCAGCACTGTGTTCGGTGTGAGTCGAGTGCAGAATTCATATCGACCAGCTGGGATTGGAACCCGGTTCACCTCATTAGAAAACGAATGCTTTATCCCCTGAGCCACGACGGCTGATAAAGGGCTATTAGAGACGGTCGTGAAAAATATTCCTGACGATGATCCGATGACATGCCATCAAAATGTTGATCCTCTGCCAAGGGGATGACTCCCCCGCTTTGGTAGCCCGACAACCTGCGAGCGAAGTCGAGCGCCTTACGACAGAACAGTTTCACGTGGACCGATACCGCACACCCTCTGTCCTGAAGCAGACTAATCAAAGTGGTCATCCTCCCTCTTTATGGTGCAGCCAGTGTTGCTTCCCTTCAGTGTCCTAATAGAAACTGCCTCATTACGATCATTTGACTGCGAGATGAACCAAGATTAAGTAACACTAATTAAAAGAAAGAGCATTTGAAGTTCTTACCATAAATTTCGTAATATACGATTCTTAATGTTATGAATAAAATGGCAATAAAATATTGAAGAATGAGGAGTATAAATTGTTACTTTCAACCCCTGGCACTCCAGGAATACTCTTTGAAAAAATGTGAGCTCTAAATAATTTAAGATACATTATGCAGTATTTTTACATAATTTTTTTAAATTCTTAAAATAAAGTGGTTGCTTATTATTAAGGCAAAAAATAATAATTTTAGAGTGGTGACTGCTGCTGCTGCTTCAGCGGTGGCATCGGAGTGCAAAGGGTTAACCTAGACAGGTTCATTCCTAACCGTAACTACCAATTATCTCTCTTTTAACGAAAATATTTTTTCCCGGTAGTTTTTTTGATACTTTGTTAAATAAAAGAAATTAGAAAACTACCAGGCCAGGCTTGATTATGACCACCAGGATGTATAATTTTATCAAACATCTAATATGAAAATTTGTTAACTATTCAATAATAATTATAAATGATGACAAAAGGAAATGAACTTCAGCAGTATTGATGAAATTTAGTTATGCAACCACTACAGAAAAATATCTTCCATGAAAGCGATAAAATTGAAAGCTACATAATATTTACCCCTCAGTGGACTGATTGTAATGACACGGCTCCCAGTAGAGCACCGAAGTCAAGCATCACTGGCTGCGGTCAGTAAGAGGGTGGATGACCACTTTAATCAGCCAAAGTAGGGACCGAGGGTGATCGGTATCGGTCCTCGTTAAGCCGTTCTACCTGAAAGTGCCCGATTTCGCACACAGGTCGATGAGCTACCAAAGTAGGGGATCCTCAAAATTCCAATGGCATGTCTTCGGATCATGCTCGGGGATGTTTCCCAGACAGTCACCAATTACCCATTGTGCAGCTCTAGTGAGACGTAAATAAAGTACCTACCTACCTGCATAATTTCTTAGTATAAAAAATACAATTTCATTGAGTACAGTATTCTATTTCTCAAAATAAGTTTAATTATTTCTGGTGTAACTGCTTTTAATTTATGATGTGGGAGGTTTTCGTGGTTTTCCTCTCCATATGACGCAAATGCGGGTTAGGTTTCATCAAAAAGAGTACTCCACGAAAGCAAAATTTCTCCCAATACTTGATCCAAGAGTTCCCTTGTCTTCTGGATTGGTTTCAAAATTACAAGGCTACGGATATGAACATTAGTAGTCGTAAGTCCAAAATATTGGGTCAACAACGACGATGATAAAATAAAATAAAATATAAATTTAGAATTTAATATCTCCAACATAAATAATTATATTTAGAAAGATTTGCACGTAGTTACGATCTTATATACACGTTTTTCTCCAAATTTGACGGTTAGTTATTACAGAACAAATAATGAACTAACAAATTGAGAAACCAAATCTATTCCCTTTTTTTCGGTTTTTTAAGAAGAATACTAAAAATATATAGCAAGGATAGTCTTTACGGAATACCCTATAATGCATCCTAACATAACGGTAATAAAATAAAGATATTTGTTATCTTTGAATTGTAATCTTTCCAGTCAAGAATATGTTTATATATAGAGATATTTACTCACTCCCAATATAAGAATTAAGTTTTAGGGCATAAATTGATTTTATAAAGATAATATTTTAGTTCTTTATATAAGAAATACTAATCGTAATACCAACACCTAATTTAAACATTTTCCTTTTTAAATTTTCGAAGCAAAAAAATTTTAAACTAACAACAATTCCGAAGGAAACACTAGACAATCTATCGTTTAACTATAGAAAAATACTACAACGATTGCTTTAAGAAACAAAACTTTACAATAGTTTAGAATTTTGAAAGAAAACATCAGTAATAAAAGGAGTGTGCAGCATATATTTCTAATCTTCGATTTCAAGTAACGCAGATGTCCAAACTTAAGGGAAAATAGTTCTTTGAAAGAGTGCTTATTTGCATCTATCATACATCTTGAAAGAAAGGAAGAAAGAAGAATAAGTAGCAATGTATGGAGGCATATTGATACAGCTATCGATTTTCCAGCAACGGAATTTATTTAACTTGTATTTTTTTTTTTTTTTTTTTTTTTTTTTTTTTTTTTTTTTTTTTTTTTTTTTTTTTTTTTTTTTTTTTTTTNAATTTGTTTTTTTTTTGCTATTTATTTCTTTTTAATGTTGATCAACAATTTAAATTTGTTTCAATAATCATAGCAATGTTTTTACCAATTCTGCTTTACTTTTTAGAATATATTTTCATTTTGTGGAAGCAACTTATTTTATTAAAAAACAATGGTTGCATATTTTTTAGTTAAGACATCATGCTAAAATACAATGCTTTTTGTACATATACATTATCAAATAGTGAAACACAAAATGAAAGTGTATGCTTTAATATCAATAAATTATAATTTGCATTATTATAAGAGGAAGAAATAGCAATGTATGGAGCAGTATTGATACAACTATCGATTTTCCAACAACGGAATCTATTTAATTTGTCTTTTTGTTGCTATTTATTTCTTTTTAATGTTGATCGTCTATTGAAACTTGTTTTAACATCATTACTATACTTTTGTCAAATCTGCTTTTTACTATTTAAACCATAGTTTCCTTTTGTGGAAGTTACTTTTCAGTATAATTTATTAAAAAAACAAAAATAAATTTTAAAAAATTTACGAAAAAGCTAATGCTAAAAATATAAAGACAGTTTTTTATGCATATACATTATTAAATAGGGAAACATAAATTGAATGCTTATGCTTTTATAGTTATAAATTATAATTTACATATTTTAAGATATTTATTTTACTTTTTAACCGCTTTACCCAGATGGGGCACCGATGTTCCTTCTATACACTTTTTTCTGACGCTCTAATTACAAGCAAAAATATATTTTGGTATTTTTTATGTATATAAACAGTCTTATATTTACAAAAAAAATTTTAGATTATCGGAATTACATTTGTACTAGAATATAAAATCTAAAAAAAATATAGATTTTTTTTTTCCATTCATAACCAAGAATTTATCAATAATTAATTTTTTAAAATAAGGAAATTTCAATGATAAATAACTGTTTCTCTTTTATCTAACTAACTGCAAATAATAGCAAATTAGAAAAATTATTGTTTGAGGTGAGCCGTGTTTGAAAGATTTTATATTTAACGCAGAAAAATACACCGGCGTATCATACTGTATTTCATATCCATAAATTATTAAAATGCTAAGTATAATAGTTTTCACTTATTTTGACATAAATAATTAAAATATAATGAAACAAATATGAAAAATATGCTTACTGAAAAAAGGCGAGAAAGGGTTAAAGCATATTTTTTAATAATTAAAACATACTTCTAAATATATATATTTCTTTTTTTTAGGAGTATAAAGTATCGAAACCTAAAAGAAGTGAATATACTTTTCTAATAGCCACCAGAAACTAATTTTCATATTAAACTATATTTTTAGTACTAGTTCAATTAATCATCAGAATTGACCAGTAGGGGGGAAATGAGAGCTAAACTACACTTTTTCGGTTGATGAGCGGTCCTACTATGTGTGTTCTTCTCCCCACTTCGGATCGATGACCTCTCGTCTACAGGATGAGTGATATATCCCACTTCCTCACTATAAATGAGAGTTCAACCCCATTAATTAGCTCTTTGTAGGGAGGACGTAGCATGGTTTGGACTAAAAATTGCTTCTTGAAAATTTTTGGTATTTATTTCTTCACAACTATATTTGAAAATTTTGACACTTACTTTATATCTGAAAAAGTTTCAGAGGAATTTCTCATTGCAAATAATTATAAAAAATTCGTAAAGTGTTCTCCATTATGTTAAAAATCTATATGCTCTTAACGTGGATTAACGTGGACGTAACGCTCTTAGTGTTTAGATTAAACAAATGCTTCCTAAAAAATTTTAGTTTTTGCTTCTTCACATATATGTGTAATTTTGAAGCATTTTACGTTTACTTTGAAATCAAAAACAAGTTTCAAATGAATTTCTTCTCATTGAATAAAGTAACAGAAAATTCGCAAAGAGTCTTCTATTGTGCTATCGATAAATATGCTCATACCGTGAGTAAACGAATCCTTTAAAAAATTTTGAGTAATTATTTCTTGGAACATATTAGTATTTTTAAAAAGAAGTGACGCTCACTTTCAAATTTGAAACAAGATTCAACTGAATTACTCATTGCAAAAAATTATAAAAAATTCACTAAGTGTCCGCCATTAAGTTAGCCATATATATGCTCTCAACGTGGCATGGTTTAAACTAAACAAAAATTTTACTGCTTATTTCTTCACATCAATGGGTATTTTTGAAATATTTGACGCTTGTTTTGTAGTGAACAATTTTAAACAAGTTTTAAATTAATTTTCTCTTTGAATAAAATTACAAAAAATTTATTCATTCAAGAAAATCATTTGAAACATTTTTCAGAATATGTCAATTCTTTCAAAAATATTCATATGGGTCAATAAATAAGTACTTAACATTTTTAAGAGGGATTTGTTTACTGCAAACAATATGACGTTGAGATCATGTTTATAGTTTACATATAGGAGGACACTTGAAAAACAACAATATGTTTTGAGAAATAAGAACTTTTTTAATAGGATTTGATTACTCACGTTAAGAGAATATATGTATAATTCCGTAATGAAGGCCGTAATGAAGGACAATTTACGATTTTTTTCTTAATTTTTTGCAATAAGGAAATAATTTTAAACTTGTTTTAAATTGTAAAGTGAGCGTCAATTTCTTTTCCAAAAATACCAATATGTGAGAAGAAATAAGTAATCAAAATTTTAAAGAAACAATTTTTAATCCAAGCAATGCTACGTTATGAGCATACATATAAAAATAAAGGAGGACATTTTGTAAATTTTTTATATTTTTTCTTCAATGAGGATTTCATATAAAATTTGTTTCAGATTACAAAGTAAGCGACAAATTTTTCAAAAATGCCAATATATATGGAAAAATAAATTCCCAAAATTTTTAAGAAGCATATGTTTAATCCAAACCATACTATTTTAAAAGCATTAATATAGTTAACATTATGAAGGATATATTGAAATTTTTCAGAAAATTTAAAGAAATAAGTAATCAAAAGTTTTAAGAATGATTTGTTTCCTCCTAACAATGATGTGTTAAGAGCATAGGTATAATTGATGAAAAGGAGGACAATTTGTGATTTTTTTAAAAAATTTTTGCTATGAGGAGCTCATTTGAAACTTGATTAATATTGAAAAATGAGCGTCAATACTTTCAAAAATAGACGTATATGACTAAAAATATTTTCAAGAAGCAATTTTTCGTCCTAACAATGCTGCGTTTAAAGCATACATATAAAAATAAGGGAGGAACACTTAGCCGATTTTTTATAACTTTTTCAAATGAGAAGTTCATTTGAAAATTGTTTCAGATTACAAAGTAAGGCTCAAATTTTTGGAAAAAACGCCCGTATGTGGGGAAAAAATACTAAAAAACGTTTAAGAAGCATTTGTTTAGTGTAAACCAAGTGACATTAAGAGCATATATATGGTTAACATAAAGGAGGACACTTTGCGAATTTTTTATTATTATTTGCGAAAAGGAAATCATTTTAAACTTGTTTCAGATTAAAAAGTTTGCGTCAGATTTTTCAAATATACCCATAGTTATGAAGAAATAAATACCCAAAATTTTTAAGCAGCATTTTTTCAAACTAAACCATGGTACGTTAAGAGCTATGCTACATCATCCCTACAAAAGATCATATCAGTGGTGTTGAACTGTCATCCATAGTGAGAAGGTGAGTGCAGCACTCATCCTTTAGACGAAAGGTCACCGGTCCGAAGTGGGGTAACGCGCTCATCCCATAGCACTATAGTAAGTGAGGTCGTCAACCCTAAAAGTGGGGTGTAGCGCTCATTTCTCTCCTACTTTGAACAGTCGGCATATGATGGATTTTTATTTGTCTCAATAATTATAATTTTTAACCGAACCGAAAAGACAAGGAGGTTCCTGGATCAAGCATTTAAACTGGCTCACCTTTGTGAAAGATCTTATAATAGATCTTGTAGAAGTGAAAATATTTAACATATGGAGTAAACATGAGTGAGCTCTGTTGTAAACTTTCGCATTTTTTTGGTGCTAAAAGCTTTTATACACCCTTTAAATTGCATATGAAAGCTCGATTTGGTGTTAACTTTAAAAGTTTTACAACTTTTATGGAGTTTCGACATCAAGTTCAAAGAAATATTGCACCACAGTTTTTAAAGTGTTGATTCTACACCACTTTGGTATAAAATAGTCACAATAATTTTTTGCACAAACTGAATATAATGCACTGAATCTGATACGCTGATTTTTTTTTTTTTGCATTGTGAAAAATATCGCTGAGGATGATCCGAAGACATGATTTCCCAATTTTGATCCTCTGCTGAGAGGGTGATTCTCCCTCTTGGGAAGTCCGACAATCTACTCGTGATGTTCTGCACTTTACGGTAGAGCAGTTGAACGAGAACGGATACGGCAAACCTCGGTTCCTTCACAGGCTGATCAAAGTAGTCATCCACCCATTCACTTTAGTGATGATTAACTTCGGTGATCTACTAAGAACCGAGTCATACGATCAGCCCACTGTGAAACTGTAATATTTTTAGAATGGGCGCTCCCAACTGGACCCTCTCAGCCGTAAGGGGACAAGTTGATCGCGAATTGTTCAAAGAGGTTTAGAATTGATGTAAATTTTTTAAAAATACACCTTATTAATGTCATCTAAAAGAACAGATTTGATAAAATATATAACAATCAAATGTATATATTTATCTGTTTTAATACAGAAAACGCACAATGCGCAAAAAATAAACGGACCACCCAGAATAACTTTTGATCTAATGCTCGGATCTTCATGCTATAGAATGCAATCTCAATGGTCTGAGAGGGTAACCTCAAATATGCTGATTAATTTGTGCAGACGATATTTTAAGCTACAAAATCAGACACAAAAACGTACTTTCTCTGAATAAACATACCTTTTCCCCTCATTAAACATTGAAACATTCTAAAAATAATGATTTCAAAAAATAAAATGAAAAAGGTGCAGAATATTTTTTTAAAAAAATAATGCCTCAGGGAAGCTTAGAATTTATTAAAAAAAATTTTTAAATGTATATAGTTAATGTCGTCTAAGAGAAGAGGATAGATAAAATATATAATAATTAAATTATCAAACCAAATTGACATATTTCCCTGTTTTAAAGCGGCATTTATTAAAAAGAGCATTTATTTTTTATTTATTCATTGATTTGAGTAGAAAATATATAGTGTTATTTACCCTGTTTTGCAGTACTTAAGTGTAAATCTGTATTTATTTTTTTTTAAATAATTGTAAAAACATCTAAAAAATTTCAATTTTTTAAAAAATCAGACAATAATTTATTTAAGTTTTTTAAACATTTTTTTTCGAACATAAAGTATTTCAATTGTGATAAACAGTCTGAAAATGCTTAAAAATTAACAAAATAATACATTAAAATTACTCAAGAGGATTTTTAATAGACATAGAAATTTTTCAATTAATACTAGAATTAATATACTATAGATTTGATTCCTAAACTAAGTCTATTTTCCTTGTTTAATGAATGTTTTTTCTCTTGTTAAACACTGAAACAATCAGAAAATTATTTCAAAAATTTAAAAAAAAACAGGTATTTTTTTAAAAATTGCTCAGAGAAGTTCAGAACTGACTTGAAAACGTTTAAAAATATACATAATAAAAGTCATCTAATGGAACAGAATTGATAAAATATATAATAAATTGATTCTCAAACAAAATGTATATATTTCATGAACAATTGTATTTAAATTAGAAATATTTAATAAATATATTTTTTGCGAAGCTTTAACGGCCCTTTAAAGGACTCCACAAACAATCATGTTCATAACTCAATTTTTGTTAATTCCTTAGTTAAAGTACACTTCAAGTAAAACAATATGTAACAATCCGAAAATTCATGCCACCCCCTTCCCCTTTTCAAACAAAAATACTTTAAAATTGCTTCTGAGCTCCAATAGTTTATTACGCACTATTTGTCTTCATTTGGATATTTCTTTCTGCAAACTCATAAGTCCGTAAAAAATAACCCTGTTTTTCTATAAAAAGGGCATAGACAAACTTCAACGTATTAATTAATTAAGTTCTTATTAAAATTGTTTTGTTTTTTCAATTCAGTATCCTCTCTGGCATTGTAGATGTTTATTAAAAATAACTTTTTTCGCAAATCACGACGATGAAACACTTCTTAAAATTACCATTTAAATTAAAACTATTCAATTTTAGATTGTTAATATTAAGCTTTAGCCATTTGCTTTTTAATAATTTTTAAAAATAATTTTAAATATCTCCACTTTGAGGTCGCAATTTTGTTTCTGTTTAAAAGTGTGAGTATGTATTTTGCTTTTTAATTAAAAAATATTGTGCTAGAGTAGAAACTTTTATTCGTACCGACTTTTAATTAAAATCACTTACGCAGTTTAAAAAAATTCTGCATTTAAAGCAAAATAATTGTATGTTATTCCCCAAAGAAATGTCATTGCTTTGCAATTAAATAAAGATCGTGGATATTTTTTGCCGCAACGAAATTAAATCTAACTTTTAAAAATAATACATCATTATATCCTTGAAATAATTTTAGAATTATGAAATTAAAATAATAATATATGATGGAAAAAAACTATACCGAGGAACATTTTTTTTCTGTTGCATGAGATTTTTGAACGGATCTTAGATATTTTCGCGTCGCAGTTTTCAAATTTGCAATCGGTTTCCAGCTGTAAAATACAATTTATGCATGCTACGTGGTTTAATGTACGATTCCGTGATTTGTAAATTCGACTTAAATTTATTTTAAACATCGCTACATGCAAATGATTCGATTTTATTTTATAACCGTCGTTGAACAACCAACCCAATTTTGCGCTTACGACTACCAATGTTCAACTCCATAGTCTTGTAATTTTGAACCAATCCAGAAGACAAGAGAACTCCTGGATCAAATATTGGGAGAAATTTGCCTACGTGCAAGACTTTGTGATGGAACTAACCCGCATTTGCGATACATGGATAGGAGCAACACGAGAATCTCCCAGGGTTAGCCTGACTTCAAGGGGACTCGACCCCATGATTCGTCTACTACTGAGGATATTTCACGTCAGCTCTGTGGTCAGTGCAAGCCGGATTCGAATACCAGCCATCGCTGGTATTCGAACCCAGTTCACCTCAATGATAGAGGCGAACGCTCTATCCTCTGAGCCATTCCGGCTCATATGCAAATGATTCAAAAGTTAATATTAACCACATTTTTCCTAGCTCTTTCGTGGAGAGGCTTTAAAAATGTTGCGAAAATTAACGAAAATTATGAAAGCTTAAGCTTTTAATTGTCTACTGCTCTAATTAATACTTCGTAAAAAAGTTGGCAGCCTTGCATATAATTTTGTAAAATGATACTTTATCATCAAAAGTTTATCCAGAACAAAAACAACCGAACAGATTCAGGGTCGAACCCATAAACCTGACATGAGAACCATGCTACACTGACTGCTATATCAGAGCATTCTAGCATTCAAAAGTTAAAACTCAAGCATTGAGGATGCTTATTATATAAGTTTCTGTAAAAATAAAATACTTATGTTTTGGAATTTAATGTAAAAAGTACTTATGTTTTAAGATTTAATGTAAAAAAATACTTTTGTTGTGGCACTATTATTGTCTCATAAATTCTAAAGACACTTAAAAACAATAAAATTTGATAATTAATACTTGTAAGATATTTCTAAACATTATTTTTGAGCTTTCAAGAAACTCTAAATTAATCATTTGGTTGGGAGAAATGAAGAGCGTTGGGCAAAATAGTGATTAGCTGCATTTTTCCCAAAAGTGGCACCTTAGCATTGTCATTAGTGCACCTTAACGCTAAAGTGGCACCTTAGCATTCCTTAGCATTGTCTTTGGGTGGGCGCTTTACAGGATTGTGAAATTTTCATTAGACAATAGCTCAATAAACAGGAACAACTAATTAACCACTGTGATAACTAAACTTCATTGTTTTGAGTTATAACTTATTCTAACGAAATATAAAAAAAATTCTATCACTTTAGATATTTTTTAATATTTTATAAAACATTTATTTTGCTAGGTAGGAGTTAAGTTAAATTGGTTTAAGAAAAATAACGATAAAATAATTTTTCCAAATGTGACGATTTTAAGGTATGACGAGATGACGAGATGTAAATGTGACGAGACGATGTTCCTCAGCATTATTTCTAATTAATTACTTTACAGGATTCTGAGATTTTCATTAGATAACCACACAAAAAAGAGAAGTTTCCTAAAACCTGTATAGAAAGTCGTGATGGTTACCACCAAAACGACCCTGTTGAGCAGTTTGAAGATGTAACTTAACATTATATTGTCGTCTTCTTCCAAGTCCTTCAATTTTACTATGCAGGAAATTTGGTTTTATTCCATTGCATCAAAGTCACTTTGTATTTCAAAAACATTTACAATATCAAATTCGATTTATTCATGTTTATCAACCAAAATTTGAAACATGCTTTCAAATTTATTTTTAAAAATACAATCTTGGTAAACAGTATTTTATCTCCGTTAACAAATTTATTCTAAAAAATGCAAATAAAAGAAACTACATAATATTTAGGAATACGACAGAGCCATGTAAATATAACGACATCTAACGGAATGTAAAAAACAATCTCAATATCGATCACAAAAGGGCTTGAAAGTTTCGATCGTCGTCGGAGAAAAAAAAATGACATTTTGAATTTCACTTTAAATAAATATATTTCAAGAGATTTTATCCAATAAATAAAGGAAAGAAAATTGTATATTAGCTACTTTTTGTATAAATGATTTTTCGTCCTACAATTTTTCCAATAAGTTGTTCAATATTAAATACAAAATACATTGTCCAACTCTTTTATGTTTCTTTATTTATATTCATAACTAAACATTACTTGAACGATAAATTTTATCTTTATAAATATATAAAAGATAAAAGAAAGATGAAAGGATAACGATTTTTCTCCTTATAAAAAATATTATGTATTTTATTATAACTTTGTAACAAAAAACAGATACAAACCGTATGATATTCCAATCTGTTTATAATGAAAGACTGAGAAAAAAATGCCAGACTTATGTAAGTATTTTTTTTATTTATTTATTTTTAAACATACGTGGCGCTGCCAACCCGGAAATTGTTTGGGAGGTCACTACCAAGATGTGTTTTTTTTAATCCAACCGTGTTTAACGACCCGCTCCCCCGTTAGGCATCATTTTCGTAAAAAAAAAAATTAAAAAATTTGATTTTAGACAAAATTTAAAAATTATACTTGCATTATAATTGCAACAAACTGCAACCAAGAGAAAATCTCAACAAAAAAAAAAGAAAAAGGGAACGAGTCGTTAAAAGCTGTTGGATTGTAAATTAGCTACAGGGATAAATTTAAAAATTGGTAAAAGTTTTGAAAGTTTTAGAATCACTTTTATTTTTTAGGAATTATGAAGCTTTAGCATCTACATACACAGGGCTGCTAACTTTTTGCCTTTTTGGGGGGAAATTTCTTTCAGTGGTCGGTAAGTTTATGGCTTTTAAATTTCATTCAAAGTTAATTTTCACACTACTATATGCAAATGATTGAAACATTCACATAAAACATCACTTTGTTGCAGCTTTCTCGCTTTTAAAATGTTGACAAAATTACCAAAAAATCAGAGATTTACTTTTTAACTATCCTTCACTCAAAAAAATATTTTACAAAAGGCGTAATAATTGGCATCCCTATACTACACTACTGAGATCAAAAGTCGGGATGGTAGTAAAAAACAAAAGGCATCAATTTATTAGTCACCGGACATTTTCCTGGTGATGATAAGTTAATACTCTCCCTGCTGTTCAACAGTAAAGTTAATGAGATTTTTTAACCTAAACAGCTCTAAATAAGCAGCTTAGAAAAGCTTAAGGCATATTTTGTTGTTGTTTAAAAGTAATTATAAAAATTGTTTTAAAAAATGACAATTAGTCTATTGTTTCAAATGTTTATTTTGAGATCTTGTTTGCTCAAACTACGTTAGAAAAAGTATATTAATCAGTTATTTTGATCGTAATTAAATTAGTAAAAAAAAATACTTTATTTTACTTTTTAAGAACAATTTGTCCATTTTCGTTCAAACTTTGGATTCTTCTTTTTAAAAATAACATTGTTTTAAGAGATGTAAGCATTTATATATCCTGCATTCATTATCACTTATTTATTTCTCTCTTACAAGATTTTTCATATTTGTTTCTATAGCATAATATTTTTTATCTTAAAAATACATACAACTCTTACTACTATTACTGCTTGGTAATATTAAAAAAACGATGTTCTGGTAGTAAAAACATTTATTTTTACCCTTAAGCTATACGGAACTACACTGTTTAAAATTCCGAGCCACTTGCACTAAAAATTGTATTCATTTTCTGGCTACATAAAATAGAGCTCAATTTTACCATATTTTGGTATTTTCACTGACTCCAAGAATCAGTAGAAGGTTGTACCAAAAGTAGATGTTTTGAGGAAATAAATCATCAAGTTTCATTCTTTTTTTTTTTCTTTTGTAAGAGCAAAAGAAGGTTGCACCAATATTAGGTATTTAAACGCTCTTAAATGCAGGCAAAGGTTGCTATTTACCGTAACAAAACTATTTACCGTAAGTAGGTTATTTTAAATTTTGGTGCAGTTAGCTACACCATGGAAGTATTTTTCGATCCTACTTCACAATTTATAGTGAATATAAGTTTAGAAAAAAAACTATCAAATGATGATGAAATAAAATGAACTTTCATTTAAATGAACTTTGGGATCCTGAGAAGCTTTGCACCAAATACCGGTTAAAAATTTACTGAGTTTTTTTACAGTGAACAAGAAATTTTTGGCAGTTATAATATAATATTTCTTGAGCTTTCATATTGTTTTGATTAAAATAGTGGTCATATTTGATTAAAATAGTGAAAAAACACTTATATACTAACTCAATGTAAAAAAAAATTCTTCCAGAAACAATTGTTTTGGAAGATTTTACATGGCAAAACTGTTGGCAGAATGTGAAAGATCAATCTTGAAGCTTTCAGAAATAGTGTCATTTTACCCAAGCAAAATTCGGCTCAACCATAATAAGCAAAGGAAGTTAACAATTTTTTTCTAAATTTAATATCAGCAATTTTTTAAATCATTCTATCAGTTGTAATATTTATATGAGAATGATTTTTTTTAATTACGGTGGTATTGAAAAAGAAAAACAGTTTTTAACTTCAAATACTCATTTTGGTCGATACAGTTTTTCATGGTTAAAAACTACCCTATTTCCAAAAGCTTCAAGCATGATTTTTCAAATTGTGCTAACAGCTTGGAATACAAAAATCTTGAAAACTTTCTGCTGCTAAAAGGAAAATTTTTTACATGGAATTAGTATCCAAGAGTTTCCATTATTTGATCATCCATTATTTGATCACTTTTTAAGAGAGATAATTCTAGAATATAAATAATTATAGTAGATTTTATGATTTGACATTTTATTTTAATTTCGTAAAATTGATTTATAACCATTTTCCTCACCACAATAAATAAGCAATTTAAAGAAATACATTATACCCAATAGTCGTGCAGAAACGTCTGAAACTGCAGATTTAAACAAATTTAGTTATTTTTTTGTTCCCATAAAATTATTATTTAACATTCCTGATAACTCAATAATCCTTAACACGCAACCGAATACTTTCAACACGGACGACATTGCACAGATACACATTTTATTTTCAATTGTTTATCACTGCTACAAGAAATTTAACGTTAGTAACGTGTTTAGAAGTGAAAATTATCATAATTTGTCAAAGTGCTTCCATGAAATCTCTTGATGGCTATAACCGTCATTTGCTCAACGTGACATTTTTTTCTCTTCTTAAACAGACGAAAGAAAACAATTTATATGATGTCTGAAATGTTACATTTTTTTGATGTATTACTGGAAAACTAAAAAATAAATTAATCAGTATACTTCTTACTTATGACTTTTACTTATTACTTATATATTTATGACTTTTACTTATTACTTATATACCTATTTATGACTTTTACCTTCTTCTTATATACTTACTTATGACTTTTACTTATAACTTATATACTTACTTATGACTTTTACTTATTACTTATATGCTTACTTATGACTTTTACTTACTTAGTACTTTTTTATTGATTAAAGTATTAAGGTCCAGAGAATCTACAGGTGAAGAAAATTTTTGCAACCTTTATTTGAAATTCAAGGATTTTCAAGGATTTTTGAAGTAAAAATTTTTAAGATGCGATTTCTACAGTGAATGTGATATCGAGGAATAGGAATTGGATTTTAAAAAGAAGTATTAGTAATTAAGAGATCCAAGCAAAAATATTTGTTCGAGTCGGTAGGCACTCAGATTACAGCTATAACCGTCATTTGATTACATATCGACAAAACTCGGACGTCTACAGCGGTAATTTGCCATAACGTGTTAAACTCATATACACTTACAGGAATCTGACACTTATAAAAAAATTAAGTGATAAATTAGAGAAAATTTCATACGCTTTGAACAGTGGCTACCACTTGAATAATTTCGACGGAATACTGGATCTGTGCTGAAATTTCCTTAGAAATGAAATCGGGTATTAAAATATTTATTTAAAATTCGCAGAAAAGGCTGCTGCCTTCGCCTTTTTATTTATAATTTTTATAACTATGTCATTAAATAAAAAAGAATATTCTTTTGAAAAATTCTGTCAACGAAGCTTAGAGCAAAACTTATCCCTTTTATAAACAAACAATTTTATTTTCTAATGCCGAAAAAGGTTAAAATTCCTTTCTAAACACTTGTTAATGCTTTAAATAAAATAAACACTAAGAAATTCCCGATAAAAGGCTTTCAATGTTTTTGCTTTTCAAGGATCATGTCAAATAAACTCTACGTTACCTGAGATTAGTTGAGCTTTCTATTTGATGTATAAAGCTCCTTTAGAAGATAAAGTTCTGATACTGATCAAGTAATTTCACATTGATTAGTAACGTTTTAAGAAGAAAAATTTAACAATTCAATTCCTTTTATATTAGGTACATATATCACTATTTTTCTTAAATGTTATTGGTTGCTTTGTATTGCATTTAAAGGCATTGGAAATTCTTTAAAAAATAGACTCTTTATTAAATAAATAATCCCAAGAAACTGAAAAGGTAAAATGTTACCTTATTAAAAACTCCATTCACTTCTAAGATATATAATAGGAAATAACAGTCAACAGCGCTCAAAAACAGACGCTTATTTTACTCTGATTTGCCCCTCTCGGCCAATATGGTTTTATTTTTGTTCTGTTTTTCATCTTTTTTCTCGCTCGGCTACTGTGGTTTTTCCAGTTTTGTTTCTCACTTTTTTTTCCATTTTTCGTTGGAACTTTTCGTTTTATATTTCAAATCACTTTCATTTCATTTCATTTAGTTTGTTAGCCTGTTTTTGAACGCTTAAGACGTGTCAACTGTTATTTCCTATTTAAATATTTTTGAAGGGAATGAAGTTTCTAATCCGGAAATAGGCTCTTCATTTTTTTATTATAATCAAATATTCAATAAAAATAATTATCTTATAATAATAACTATTACTTAAATTTTGAATGAAATAATTCTCTTGATTTTTTATTTCTTTTCCATCTTGGTTTTCGTAAACTTACATCCCTGTTGGTGGTTATTGTCACAGGTCAAATTGAAATTTTGATTTAATTCCCAAAAGAGCATTGATGCTATTTAAAAAAAGATCTTTATTTATTGTTGCGCATATATATGCAGAATTTGTGTTCTCATTGTAAAGTATACATTATAAACTGAAGAAAAGATATCACAATTAAGGAACCTCATCACAAAAATACACCCACGGTTACGGAAGAATTCAAACTCGCCACCTCAGTTTTCGTACCCTCCAACTACTCCGGAATTTCCGAATCTTCAGAAAATATTTTTCCTATTTGTAGCAAAGGTAATGTTTTAATACTTTAATAAATTAGAATAAAAAGAATTTTATCAACTGCTACGTAAAAAAGATTAAAACATGTATATACAGAGTTATAAAATTAAGGAGGTAGATATAAATAGTTATTCTTAAGTTCTGCAAAAAGGTTTATAAAAATTTTGTTTCGCTTAATCTCTTCGGGGCGGATAATTCCTATAATAAAAAATGTATAACAAAATCAGAAACAAGAATCAAACTGAAGGCTTAAAAATTAAATTTAAAAAATTGCGAAATCAGAGTCATGGTAACTCAAGGGATTGAACTCCCGCTTTCCAATGAGGTGAACCGGGTTCGAATCCCAGCAATGGCTGGTCGATACGAATTCCGCTCCCGGCTTGCACCGACCACAGTTCTGATGCAAAATATTCTCAGTAGAAGACGGATCATGAGTTGGAGTCCCCCTGCCGTCAGGCTAGCCGTGGGAGGTTTTCGTGGTTTTCCTCTCCATGTAAGGCAAGTGTGGGTTAGTTCCATCAAAATATCCTCCACGAAGGCAAATTTCTCCCAATACTTTATCCAGTAGTTCCCTTGTCTTCTGGATTGGGCTCAAAATTTCAAGGCTACGGAGTTGTATATTAATAGTCGTAAACCTAAAATTGGGTCTGCTGTTCAACGACGGTTATAAAAAGGAAATTAAAAAAATTAGAATGAAAAAAAACTTAAACTTGGACATGGCTAATTTGATAGACTTATTTAGCTCTCATATAAATCAATATTAATCTAATCACATAACCAATCAATGCTAACTAATCAAGTTTACGAAAACTGAATTTATCCTGAACTAGATACAACTAGAGTATATATAAAATGCCACTTTATTTCAATTGTGACGGCTGTTACCCTTCTAATGCAGAGTAGTCAGTCTTACAACACTTATTCTACAAATGTTAAAAACAGCTAGAAATGTAAAACTAATTTTTTTAAACGTTTAGTAACCACTGGAAAAATGAAATTAATTGCCTTTAAATATTTAGCAACCATTATTCTTTTAACAACAAAGACCCACAGTAAGTCACTTTACTTAGAATGTACTATCTAAGGTCACATTGGCTAATGTCCTGAGCAACTTAAATTTTGAATCGAAATTACTTGTTCCGAAAAGGGTTAAAAAGTTTTATTTTTTTATTTTTTTAAAAAAAAAAACAGAGAAAATCATAAAATTTTAGTAATTATATTTGGCAGAAAGCAGATCAATTGACAACCACATAGCTGTCACTATATTTTTTAATTTAAAATAACAGTAAAACTCTTCCTTTTCTGTTTCATTCTTAGTTTTATACAAAAATGTCAACTTCTCCATATTTTACAAAATATTTTTTAAAAAATGGTTGAGAACTATAACCTAAAGTTTGCAGTTTTTCGGTTAATTTTGCCAACTTTCTAAAATGCTCAACACGAAATAGCTGACTCAAAGTAGCGCTTAATGTGAGCCTTTAGATTACTTAGAAGTAATAACACGAATAAATCGTATTTATCATCCCCATAAATTGTATTTACTCAACCAAGAATTATATATTTAATCATTCATCATCACTGCTATACTCCGTTGCAAATTAAACAATTGCGGTATAGAATTTAAGTAGCTTTTCACTCCTGCACATAATTCCGTTTTATTTCGTTATCAAATTATACAAATAAGCTTTCAAAACATTTTAAACGCTTTTAAAATTTAAACACATCAAACAGTAATTTAATTCCTGATATCTTTTACGAAAAATATCACAGAATTACTAAAAAGAGATAATAGTTTCGAAGTCTTACTGAAATAATAGACTTGGTGACATATTTCGATAGATTCGTTCTAAAAAAAGAAACAATTATATGACGTTGCAAGAGTATTTTGATTTGATTGGACCACTAACAATTGCACGTCTTATGTTGACGTGTCCTTTACAAATCAAATGCAAGTTAAGGAATTTCTACTTTTGTTTCACTGTTGAAGAAAACCGTCTGCAAGAAACGATATTTATTATTCTTTCATTATTTTTTTTTAATATGACTAGAAAGACTTATATTTATTACAATTTTTGGATATCATTTTTATTCATTATTATTACTTGCTAATTAATTATTTATGTTTTCCTCATATCATACGAGTTAAGAAAGCATGCAAAAGGAGTCTGTGCAGCGTCATTTCAAGAGTAGGCAACGTTGATTAACGTTTGGCCTAAGAGCTTGACATCCATTTGGCGTAAAGTTAGATGCAAACAGTCTCTCTCCAGCTTGGCATCCTTTTGGCGTAAAGTTAGATGCAAACAGTCTCTCTCCAGATTGGCATCCATTTGGCGTAAAATTAGATGCAAAAACAGTCTCTCTTCAGTTGAATCCTTTTGGCGTAAAGTTAGATGCAAATAGTCTCTCTCCATAAGGATAATTATTTTTTCTTAACTAACAACAGAGTATAGGAAATAATTATTCGCAATCTGGTTCAAGTTGGCATCTCTGTTTATAAACTTCAATATAAATTATTTGAGCAATCACTGCAGATAAATAAATTAAACATATATATAAAAGCAGACAAACATAATAATCTTACGTTAGTGCGATTTAGCCTCTGCAAAATATAAAAGTATAGTTGCTTTCTTTTCTTTTTTTTCAATTAACATTCTACAATCACTTCCGAAAATGATTTTTGAAATCAGCAGAAGCTGACAGCGAGGAAACTAAGATGTCATTGTTACCAATAATATTTTGAATATTTAAAAAGCTTTGCACAATTTGCGTATCACTGTAAAGTATTCTAAGCTAAGCATTCCGATTTTCATTTACTACTTCATTTGAAGAAAGTACTTTAAAAGGTTTTTATTTTAGTTCACTTGTATCCAAAACTAATAGTAGAAATAGCAAATCCTACTAAATTTTTGTAGTAGTAAAAGCCGTTCAAATCTTGCTAATAGCTCTAAAAGAAAAGTTTGTGCAAAAACTTTTCCCTAATCAAAACAGGAAAACGAATCCGTTGACGTGTCCTCCAAATAAGGGACTACATAAATGCCTTTCCATAGAAAACAGGAAACAAATGTCAAGAAGGGCATTGGCGCTTGACGATTTGATTTGCGGTCTGCATTTTCTGTAATCCCTAAGGAAGCATTAGACAGTTTCGGATCATCCCCTAAGGCATTTTTACCTCCACAACGAAAACATAAGATCATTGATAGGGAAAAGTACTGAAGAGCCTTAACATTTTTTCCCTTTAGTTTTAGTCTTGTTATAGTAACACTGAAAAGCTGTCAAACTGCCCAGAGGGGAAGATTTGAAAACTTATTTATAAATAACACTGTTAAAAACTTTCTTTTTCTAAATTTTATTCCCCGGAAATTTCTTCTAACAAAGTTTATTGTTCAAGTAGTGGGGAATTTCCTATAAGAAATAGAAAGGAAGTGATTATAAAATGACTTTACTTGACGCTAGGGAACTTAAAGCTGAATTTGAGGATTGTTCCATAATGGTGCCTATTTTTTACTTTGGAACTATTTGCAGAAGTATAAGATAATAGCTATTAATTAAGGCGATGCGGGGGTTTTTTTTTCAAAAAAATTTCGCTTGAATTCGATTGCATTTTATCGACATAATTACACGACGTAAAAATTATTTATTTAATTAACGTAAAGCATTTTTTATGGATACTATATTACAATTGTCTCTTAAAATAGCTGTAGAATTTTAAAATATTCTAATCTTAAATACTTTATTTTTCGTTATAAATGAATTTTAAGTAGATATAAAATTTTGTTTATCTTCAAAAGCTGTAAATATTAGGGAACTTTTAATGGTAAATACAAAAATTATGATTTTTAATAGCTTCTGGTAGCCACAAAGTTTGCTATATTCTCGGGAAAAAGAGGTAGAAAGGAAATATTTTTTGCGCTATCACTTACTTTTCTTTCTCGGATAAACACGGCTGCCAAATTTCTTCACTTTTTGGAAAAATTTCTTCTAAAGGTTGCGAGGTTTACGTTTTAATGTAGTATTCTTTGTTTTGTAAATTTGTTTTATAGTTATTTTTCACACCAGTACTTATAAATGATTTAGAAGTTCATATGGAGCGTCATTTTGTTCCACCTCTCTCGTGGTAAGACTTATTAAATGCTTGCGAAGTTAGCCAAAATTCTGAAATCTTTAACATTTAATTGTCTACCATTCTATAAGTCAGCGATTCCTGAAAGGAAAGCTACTATTTTAACACGTTGAATGCCACGCTAATTTTTCATGTCTTGCCCTTCAGGCCACAACGGTAAATAACTACGAACTAACTTTGCAAATAATTTATAGATTTTGCTAGTTTTTAAAAGGTTTAGCATGACATATCTGAAAAAAGTGGTGATTTATATAAGCCTACGAATTGCTTAGAAATAGTGGTGAATAAAAACCTAGTAAATTGAATTTATTAAACCAAGAATCACAATAATTAAGTAAATTTTGAATAAATTTTCTGCAATTCCATAAAAGAGTGTAAATTTTGAAGTTCTATATCATGTTATACGCTGTCAGCCAGCTGCTTCTCGCGGCCTATGTGAAAGGTCGGTGTCAGCGAGCGGTGACAGACGCAGCCTAAAGAAATTTCAGTGTCAGCCACCGGTGGTTGACGCCGCGCTCAACGTGTTAAACTATCTATACCACCTGGCTGTGAAGAATTATCTGGGCTTCAGAAGGGACAAACTTAAGTATTTTAAAAATTATTAAACTATTTTAACATCACCGATTTGGCAATTTTTTCCACCTAGATGAAAATTATCAAAATCACTGACTAATTCTAAGTTTTCGCAAATTTTCATGAGTCCAGATATTACAGCATTGGAGTAAGTTTCTAAATATTAAAAAATTAGACCACAAACACTTTTCTTTTCCACAGAACAGTGACTTTTCTCCACGTGGTCGTTTTCTGCCATTTTCGGAACAACCATAGAGTGTGCTAGCTTTAGATAGGCTAAACATGACCTAAAAGTCACATGTAACTGTTGAAAACTCACAGATTTATGAGAATAGCATATTATTTGCAAAAAAGCCTCCTTTTATCTGACGAAAAACAGCCTTTATTTAAATTTGTTTTCCACACTACTACTCGCGAAAAAAATTCCACAGTTTAAATAAAAAGCCAATTTCTCCCAATTATTTTGTTTTAAAAGCAACCGCAACGACTGCTGACCCTAACGAATGCCTGAAAATTGATAACTCATCATGATGGATGGGATAGGATCAGAAGACTAGGCTAGTTCTCTTGTGGTGAAGCTGTTAAATTTTTTAAAAAATTAGCCGAATTACTGATTTTTTTTTCTTGATTGTCTACCACTCTGTAATTTTGCAAAAAGCGTAGAAGTTGAAACCTCTGCATTCATTAATTAGTTACGCTAAAATTGTCTTGGTAATATCAGGACACATTACATTCCTCTTAAAATATGATTTAAGAAAATGAAACATGAAAATGTTATCTTTGGAAAACATCATAAGGAAGCTTAATTAATTTGTTTAACCCTATACACCCCAGAAATAACTCTCACTCACCACTGCAATCTATTCAATTTCTACCACTCTAAAAATCCGAATATTACATCCTAGTATTTAATAACCACTTACTGCAACCACATTACTCAGATGAATTAGTTGGAGCCCCTAGCGGGGCTGATGCTAAGATAACCAACACATATGAGTATGAGTACTGCAACCACATTGCCTGCTAACCTGAACAAAACCAAAAAAAATGACAAATACTACACGATGAATGGGATAAGGGCAACGCCTCCTTTAACTGAAAGCCTCCACACGGTTCTTTATGGGTAGTCCGATCAGACCACTGTGAAGGATATCCACTTTCCGAACGAGTCATTTGATACTAAATTTAGTTAAAATAAGAAAGTGGTAGCAAATATATGACTAAAAATTTGTTTATTTATGAATATTATTGGTTTGCCTTATTCACTGGTCAACCACTACAGATTCAATTGTCAAATATATATGATAAATTTCTCTCAATTACTTTGATAAAAGGTTTTGGGTTCATGCGCACAACTGGTTCAATTTTTAAACAGTCTGCGCGGACTACTTATAAAAGACCGTGTGGAGGCTTTTTGATGCAGGAGGTGATGATAAGGGCAGCTTCGTGGCCCAGGGCCACAGATCCAAAAGCAGGACAAGACAAGACAAAAACCACTTATTTAAGTGGCTGCCAGACGTTATCCAGGTTTTCCTATTACTTCGTTTCTTACAAAATATTTTATAGATTGGTAGACAACTCAAAACTAAAGCTTTCGGAATTTTTTTATAATTTTGCCAACATTTTAAAAATTTTATACCACGAGAGAGCTGCCGCAAAAGGGAGTTTAATATGAACTATTAAATCATTTGCATGCAATCTTGGGGAAAATAACTTTAAATCAAATTTACGAAACAAAGAATCATACATTAAAACATATACTTAGCTACCACCTGAAGCAATTTTCCCCAATAGCGTAGAAAAATAGCGGGTTAGTTCCAGCAAGAAGTCCTCCACGAAGGCCAATTTATCCCAATACTTAATCTAGGAGTTCCCTTGTCTTCTGAATTGGGTACAAAATTACAAGGCTACAGACTTGAACATTAGTACTCATAAACTCAAAATTGGGTAGGCTGTTTAACGACGGTTATAAAATAAAATAATAGGAGGCTTAAGCCTTCCTTTAATGGAAAATGTCCTTCTCATTTTCATGCTAAACTCAAAACCTTCATCACAATGACAAAAAGTATTTAGATCATGGCTCAGGGAATGGAACGTTCGCCTTCCAATGAGGTGAACCGGGTTCGAATCCCAGCTGTGGTTGATCGATACGAATTCCGTATCTGGCTTGTGCAGACCACAGTGTTGACGTAAAATAACCTCAGTGATAGACGGATCATGCGTTAGAATCGCCTTACCGTCAGTGTTTCATAGTTTTCCTCCCCATGTAACGCAAATACGGGTTAGTTCCATCAAAAAGTCCTTTAAGAAGGCAAATATCTCCCAATAATTGATACATGAGTTCCCTTGTCTTCTGGATTTTTTTCAAAATTACAAGGCTACGGAATTGAACATTAGTAGTAGTAAACCCAAAAAAACGGGTCGGCAGTTCAACGACGGTTATAAAATAAAATAAAATACATGAGATCAGAAATATAAAGTTTCAATGATGTGTACAGGGTTTACAAAACAATTTTAGTTTTGGAAAAATAAACTAAGCTAATTTTTAAATTAAACACGTTTTACGAAAGATTTTTCATTTCTAATTTATCTTATTTCTTATAACACTTTATTTCATTTCTTCATTTACTTCTAACATTATTCGTTTCTAACTTTCATTTTAAATATACTTTAGAAATGGGAAATGAGCAAAATTTTGAAACCAAACACATTAACTATTACTATCAATTCAATTATTTTTCAAATACGCCTTTTTTGTTCTTTACTATATTCTGGCGAAGCGAATGGGACTGATTTTGAAACCATAGACGTTAACTATTCTTTAGGTGATTTTTTTTCCTTTCTTACTTTTTTTTGGAAGAGTGAACTGCTGATATTGAATCCAAACATGTCAAAAGTTATTCAATTACAGATTTTTCATTTTTAACCCTCGGATGATCACGTGGGATTTATTAGTGACTCCAAAGTCAATTTTGAAGTATTAGTGATATAATTTTTAAAAACATTATTTCGCTTTCGATATTTTCAATAATGAGTTCAATATTTCAATAATGATTGAAGCAATATTTTATTAAAATAGATGACCAATGGATATAGATGAATAGTGATTGCTAAAAAAAATATATTTTGAGGTGGAGTCAATAAATGACCACACCTCGTCTTTAATGTTTTAAAAAAGCAATTCAAACAAAGGAATGACATTTTTATTGACGTTAATGAATAATTGTGGAACAATGATTTATTAACATAATTAGTGAGCAATGAACATAGGTGAATAGTGATTACCTAAAAAATTTGAATTTACTATAATAATTAAATTTTTATATATGTTAATATTTTAGTAAAGTTAAAGTTTTGATGTGTAGTCACTAAATGACCGTACCTTGTCGTTAATGTTTTAAAAAAGCAATGTATACAAATGAATGAAATTTTAACTAATGTGGACAAATAATAATTTAACAATGATTTATTAACATAATAAACGAATAATGAACATAAGTGAATAGTGATTACTTAAAAAATTATGTTTTGATGTGAATTCACTGAATGACCACACCATGTCGTTGATATTTTTAAAAAGCATTATAAACAAATGAAGGAAATTTTTACTGACATGTTTGAATGGATGATGAAACAGTAATTCCTAGATAGCAAAATAATGTTTATTTCCACTCAGCAAAAACCTTTTTATGTAAACCTAAAAAGGTTTTTATGCGGTTAACGTGTAAACCTTCTAACCTTAAAACAAGATCTGTGACTATCTGCTCTATTCTACACACATTACCCTAATCCAAAAACTTGGAAAACAACCTTTTATGTAAAACCCTGAAAATCGAGGTTGTCTAAGGGTTTTCAAGCATAAAAAAATCTTAAGGAGAAAATAATCTTAAATCTAGGTAAATATAAGGTTTCTTTTCGCAACGCCTTGTATGCTCAACTACCTAATTAACAATACTTTTTAGAAAACCTTCAAAAATAATTTTTAATCCTTTTAGAATGAAAGGTTTGAAACTGCAATATTTTTGCTTCATTGAATAAAGGTTTTAAGTATAAACATTTTTGTTACAATAAGAAGAAAATTCTGACACAAGGTTGCCGTACGGTTACATGCTTTCTGCAATTAATTCAATTATTACAATAATTTATTAGTATAATGGGTAAACAATAAACATAGGTGAATAATGATTACTTAAAAAATTGCATTCTAATGTGCGGTCACATAATGACCTTACGCTGTCGTTAAATTTTTAATAAAGCATTGTGAATAATTATTATTAATGAAAGATTTTAATTAATTTGTTTGTAAGATCCTTGTCAATATCATAAATAAAATGTTCTACAAATAAGTGTAGTAATCAAAATGATCAAAAGCATTTGAATATTTTGTAATCTTTCAGTGATTTGTTATTATTTTATTTTTGAAGTATTTTTGGCAGCTATATTGCATCACATTTTCATATTTTTGTTACGCCTTTACCTCTTATATATATTATTAACCCTTTGTCCAAGAATTTTTATTAAACATATTTTTCAAACTTTTTTTCATTATTTTGTATTAATTAAGGTCAAAATAGTTAAAGAATATTACATTTGGCATTTTAATAATTTATGGCATTCATAGTGATAAACTATTAAAATGCTACATCAAGATATTACAGCGCGTAATAAATAAATAAATAAATACAAGAGAACACTAAGAAAGTTAAGAAAAACAATAAGTTTCATAATCGTGTGGGCTGAAGAAAAGATTATATCTTTTTTTTCCGGTTTTTTAATTATTTTTTAATTAACATTTCATTTTTTTTTTTTTTTAATAAAATGTTGTTTGTTATTTCTTTACTTATGATTTCCCACCCCCCTTTTTTTCATATGTCTATAATTTTTCTTTATTTTATTCTTCATTTTGAACTTATCTTATGAGTGCTGTTTACTTGCAGCTTAAGCGCAATAAATGATACTTATTGTTTTTCTTAACTTTCTTAGTGTTTTCTTGTATTTATTTATTTATTTTATATATATATATCCAATATACACACAGGTATAATGCTGTTACTCAAAGCAACTTGTGATATTTAAAATTTAATGCAGCCAAGCTACTTTCTCCGCTATATATATCTTTGAATAACCGTGAGAAATCTATCATAAAAATGCATAATATTGATGCAGTTTTAATCGGTCCCAAATTTACTCTTAAGTACGTTGTACCTACATAAGAGTCTATTTGTTACTTAATAAAACTATACCAATTATCAAGCTGACAGTAGCAGTATGGTGTCAATATATTTCGGCGAGTGTTTAGGGTATCCTGTAACAAATAAATACATTTCTCCATCAACTTAGCTTTTTAATACATAAGTTAATACTTTGTTTTTATTAATACCTTCCAACAAAAATAATTAAGCATCATTGACAACAAAATTAGATTGCTGATCTTTAATGTCTTCTTAAACGAATTAGTTCCATTTCTCTATTAGTTTTCCTTTTTAGTACGTGGCTTTTTTGTACTTCACTTTGTAACGATTACCAAAATTAAATATCATTGACGTCAATAATAATATTGGTATTTTATTACTTTCTCTTCAATGAATTAGTACTATTTTTTCCTTGATGTTGCGTTTCAGTTTANGTAAATATATATATATATATACATATATTAGAGAGACACCGGTATCCTATCTGCCTTCAAAGGGTTAAACAATTTCGGCAACTAAGTTTTCAATTTTATTTAAGGTAGTTGATAAATGCCTTTTTTTTTAATTAGGTCACTAAAGGACATGACCATGTTTCAAATTTCCACGTCCTGTAGTGCACTGATAGTAAGTACATTGCTCCCAGTGGAACACCGAAGTAAAGCATCACTGGCTGAGATCAATAAACGGATGGGTAACCACTTTTATCAGTCTCCGTAGGGACCGAGGGTGCGCGGTATCGGTTCTCGTTAAACTGTTCTACCGTAATGTGCTCAACTTTGCGTGCAAGTCGTCGAGTTACCAAAATGGGGGAGGCATCCCCTTAGCAGAGGATCAAAATTGTGATGACATGTCATCGGATCCTCCTCGGGGATGTTTCCCAGACCGTCGCCAATAGCCCATAGAGCAGCTCTAGCTCGACGTAAATAAAATACCTACCTAGCTAGCGAATTTCCACATATAAGTGCTAAATATTCATTTATCGCGTTAAGAAATCTAAACATTTTTGAATTTGTACCAGCAGAATGTTATTAGTTTCCCTGGATATACTTGATAAAATACTTCTGAATTTTCAGATGTCTTTTATTTCCATTAAAAAGGATTCATTAATGTAAGTACATGAAATCTACAGTTTACAGTAAAAAAGAAAAGATTAAGCCAGTTTCAAGATAATCTGAAAGAAAGAAAAAAATAATTCATCGTTTACGTTTTATTTCGTCGCTTATTTTGTTTTCGCAGGAGTTAAAAGCATTTAGGCAGCGAGAATAGAATTATAATCTGAAAAGTACACTGCTGTTTTTAAATCTGTTTGTTTTGAATTCTCTTGGTAGCTTTTTGTCGAATTACTTTAGTAATTGTTCTTACTTTCCCTTCCTTTTGAATGTTCTTAAAGCAGTTTTAAACATTATTTTTCTTTCTGAGTTTTTTTCGTTTATTTCGTTCTGCAAATCTTAAACTTTTTTTTTTCAAATCTTACTTTAAATTTTTCGTCTTCTTCCTATCCATTCACTTTGTTAATTTAGTAAAACTTAATTAAATAGTTACAGAAAACATAAATATTTATATAGTTTTTCTACCTAAAATAAAGCTAAGATGCAAGACTTATTAAAAGATTTGTCTTCTTTTGTTTATGCATCATTGAAGTCTCTCTAAAATTTTAATTTCGTATACACACTGTCTTCTTAAAATATTTTTTATTGAAATCTTGCTTGAACTGTTTATTCATTTACTTATTTTAAACGTGATTAAAAAGCTGTAACGACGAAATAGAAAAGTTTAGCTGCTATTAAAAATAAATAGCAAGAAGCCATACAAATAAGCAATAGTAAAAAATATGCAAATATTTGCATTGATGTATAAATTAAAAATTATGTTTTCCGATCTTTGAAGTCAAATTATGACTCTCAACCAAAATCATTTCGAATTTTTGCTATTCAAATTAGTAATATATTTTTAAATTCTTATTGTATTATCAAATACTTGATCTTAAAAAAAGGAGCACGCATTCTAGAAAAATTCTTATCTATTAGTTAATTACTTTATTAGCAGCAAAATGAATTTTGTATAATTTTTATTTTCCTTTTATGTAGAAAGTATTGTGATACAAAGTTAACTTTGATGGAAAATAAAATTTTCGAAAAGAATTTTTTGTCTGAAATAGAAACAAAGGTTGCTTCTTTTAATGCTTTACAACAAGTTACTTTACACATGTTATGAGAATTTCACGATATATCTAATTTCGACCTTTTTTATATGGTTTGGTTTAATATTAACTGACCTACTCTCCAAACAATTAGTCATTTTTTTGTATTTTTAATTTATTTTAGAAAATACCATGACTTTTCAATGTATTGTGTTTCTCTAAACTTTTTTAAAAGCTTCATTCTAAATTTAAATGTATCCATTTAGTTAATTTAATTTTCATTTCCTTTTAGTAAGCTTCATTTCCTTTTAATAAGCTTCATTTCCTTTTAGTAAGCTTCATTTCCTTTTAATAAGCTTCATTTTCATTTCAGGTTTATATTTTATCAGTATCACAATTTTTCTCTTTCAGTATCACAGTTTTTCTCTTTCCTCTAAATATGTAACGTCTCTAAAAAATATTTTCGTGCTAAGTTCCATAACTGATAAGTAACAGATTTTAACGAAGTAACAGTATAACTGACTAAGTATCAGTTTCAATTCGCTATGTTCTTTTTTTTAATTAATAAAAATTTAAGTTGTCAAATACGAACGAAAAAGAAGAAAAATTCAAATAAAATCTTGAAGACGTATGCGAATTAAGAGAAATTTTTATTATGTTATACCGTGTCTACTAAGTAACTAACCATTTATTTTGAAATTTTCCATTCAGAAAAATAAGTTAAATGCTGAACCATTTAAACGGTGCTGCAAACATAATAGAATGTTTAATCAAACTGCGTATCACATAAAGCTTAACCATAGTAGCATGTATTCAAATTCCAGAAGTACGATAGTGTGCTCTGTAAAGGAAAAAAATTTTTAAATTTATGGAAAAAAAACTGTTCCGTTCATTCAAAAACCGTTCATTTCATAGAAAAACACTGTTATTTAAAAACGGATGCCTGTTTTTAAGCAGATAAGTACTGTTACTTTAGCAAACAAACTCTTTCATTTTAACAGGCAAATTCTGTTATTTTAACAAAGAAAACTCAGCAAAATGACTATTGTGGTCGATGTGAACCGAGAGCCAGCCGCATGACCAGTCAATGGCGACATTCGATCCGGGGTCGCTAATTTACAATCCGGTGACCTTTATTGACTCGCTCTCTTTCTTGGAGATTTCAATCTTGACTTGGTCGTTCGTCCTAATAATAATGAAAGCTTTTATTTCTTCAAAAATTTGTTCCCTGAACTGAAATAATAACAAAAATCATGTTTTTAAAAAAAAATGCTAAACAAAGGAGCTGGTTGTTAAACGCTGCTGGATTGGAAAATCCCTCCCAAATCACCTCATAGGGAGGCGAGTGCTTTGTCACCTGAGTCATAACAGCTTTATTTATACGTTGTTAAAAATCAATAAATAATTTCTGAAAAGTCAGAGCAAAAAAAATAACCGTAAAATTATTTTAAAAAGATAAATTTATCTTTCGGTAAGCAAAACTGCATGGTAAAAACTAGAATTTGAACTGACAATTTTAATTCGTTTATGATTAGGGTGATAAGCAAGGAAAATCTGGTCAGTGACAAACAGTCTTAAACCATAAAATATACGCGGAAAATCTGTAAAAAAATAATTTAAAAAAAATTAACAAATTAAAAATTAAAGTAAAAATTAAAAAAAGCGGGAATTTTTTGCAACAAGCAAGTAAAGATTAAAAACAGAAAAATCTTTATTTATTTTCAAACAGTCTTTTTTTTCCTGTAAAAAAAAGTTTTTTTCTCTAGAATTTAAAGATAATTCTTATTGAGTGAATCAACATAAAAGGTTGCCGAAAATTTGAACAGTATTATTGTTTAACCCACAGCAAAATTTCTAACGGTGTAGAGTAGCAAAAATAAAGTTTGTTTGCTTAAATTGGTCGAGAATACTAATTATTTGTAGCAACAAAATCTAAATTTAGATTAGTATTTTAATAAGCCTAAAATAAACTTTTACAAAATGGAATTGATCGATTAAAAAGCAATAATTTTTCCTTGAAATTAAAAGAAGGAAAAAAAAGTTTGTGTTTTAACTTTAGTTAATAAAACTACTGATTGGTAAAAATAAAACGTAAATTAATGTATAGTAAACTAGGATAAGCTAAAATAACAATGTAAAAAACTTTCATTAAGATGGAAACGAATACAACTAAGTATACTTGAAAATTTTATCATCTCTAAGAGAAATGCTTATATATTAATAATCTTCTTATCCTAAACAAACGTGATTTAATCTGTATTTGTTTCAGACAGTTTATTTATTAATAAGAGAATATGAAATATTCATAAATCTGTTGTATTTTATTTAGTATGGAAAATTCCATTAAAATAAAAGATTTAAACACACAATGAACTAACTACACATGCTTCAAAAGCTGGGAGTTGACTCAAAAATTCGGTTGATTCATCTTATGTTTTTCGCTTTTTTCAGGCTGTTTTTTTCGGCTCCGTCGTAATATTATTTGATGTTTTTTTGCGAATAATATACTATTTTTATAACAGCTGTTAGTTTCCAACTGTTACTTATGACTATTAGGTCAAGTTTAGCCTATCTAAAGCCAATGCTGTCGACGCTTATTTTGAAAATGGCCCAAAACGTCAGTATGGAGAAAAGCCACAGTTTTGTGAAAATGAAAAGCGTTTGTGGTCTATTTTTTTGACATTTAAAAACTTGCTCCAATGCTGCAATACTTGGGTAAGCTCGTAAAAATTTGCAAAAACTGAGAATAAGAAAGTGATTTTGATAATTTTCATCTAAGAAGAAAAATGCAGCCGAATTGGTGATTTTTTTAAAAAAAAGTTTAATAACTTTAAAAATTCTGTTCTTTTCTGTCTGCTCTAAAGCCCAAATGACTCTTCACGGTAAGATTATATACATATAGTTTAAAATCATCACATTGACTTAAGTGTAAAGCACTTTGCGTTAGAGTTTCGAAAAATAGAGTTAAAGAACAATGGAACAGAAAAGTTTTACAAGCAAGAATAAATTAATTTTAACCAAAAAGAATTATACAGAGTGATTATACACTGAATGAAATTTGAACAGTTGAACGTTGTTTTTGAACAAAACAGCCAAATAACTGTAAATAAGATATTCAAACTATTAACTGTGAGAAAAACGTCCATTAACTGATTTCACCTATAATAGGGTTAAGCAACTAGAATTTTATTGCACCAATTAGATGAAACCATTTAATTTTTTTTCTTTTGTTTTTTTTTCTTGCAGATGGGTATATGTTGTAGTCAAGAGAGTTAATCTGTCAATCTCATAAACGACAGAACGGGTGTTTGAGCCCCAACGTTGACACAACAATATTTCCTCCATTCCCTTCAACATATAATTTCTAATGTCTTTCACTCCCAAATTCGTGACCCTTGGCTATTAAAGTATACTCCCATTCACTCATAAATGGAAGGACCATGACGCTGCTAAACAGCCTCCGATGTCCACTTAAATTTTTTTGAATGATTTTAAAACCATGCAAGTTGTAATTAGTTAAAAAACGGTGTAGTTTTGTATCCATAGTTTTTTAACCATACTAGCTGTAAGCGTTTTCGAAACCGTAAAGGTAGAAAAAGTTTTTTACCGTAAACTACACGGTAAATTGGCTGGATATACTGCTGCCGGTTATTTTACCGTAATTTTTGAATGAAAATTCTAACAGTGTACGATTACGAGACAAGCATGAAAGGTTGGTCGACCGTATTAAAACATTTTTTGTTCAGAAATGTTAACATGGAAGCAAAGACTTACTCGGTAGGAAACTGTTTTGTTTTCTGTTCAAAATCAAACCAAAATGATTCTTTGCAGCTATACAGTAATCACAATAAATATTCAAAATTGCGACCACCAGCAGTAATACATAATTTGTAGCGTCGTAGATGGGATTGTCTAGCACACTGAATGTAGGCAAGCATTTCGCGTACGTCCGCAATGGACAGACGAGGTTCAACAGTGAGTCAACGGCAGTCTTGCAAATGATACCCGTCAGATTTTGCCATGAAAAAAAAGTCCAAGCTGGAAAAATCTGGTGTAGGGGTGATCATCGAACTTGACTGCTGCTTACCCGGCTCATTACAACACTTTACCCACTACGTTATCAACCAATCAAAGCCGTAGTTCATATTACTGTTATTAGTCGCAGTTTCAAGCATATATTGTGAAACCCTACATTCCTATGAAAAAAAATATTTGTTTTAGAGCGCTCAACGTCCCTTCCGGGTTAGTTTCTTGAACGCAGTATCACCCTGCATTATTTTTTTTATTTTTGCACTGTTGGTAATTTATCGTAAAAATAGTTATATAACTATTTATTTTATAGTTATTTTTTATATTAACCCAAAATAGTCAAATAACCATAAAAAAGATTATACTCAAACTGTTAAGTGTGAGAAAAATCGTTTATTGATTGTCTTCCCCTAATATGTGTAAACAAGAAGTCAGAATTTTATCCGTGCCAACCATATCCACCTTAGGAAGGTACTTAGCTTCTTGCAGCTTGGTACATAATATATCCGAGAGAACTAATATTTAAATCTTATGAAAGGCTGAATGAGTGATCGTATTGAAGCTTTGACACCTTATTAATGTGTCTTCCATTCCTGCAGTGTCCTGCACTTCCCAATCAGTGACGCTGGACAATGGGTACATGAAACTCACATTATTCAAGCATAGGTGGTAGCACTACAGAGCTGCTTAACACGAAAAAGTCAAGCATTTTCAATCCCTCACGATAGATTTCACCACTAGATGAACAAATTAAGTTGCTTAAACAAACCACAACTTAACACCAATGACCATTGCGTAACGAAAATCCTGACGCAATCTAACTCCAATGTCCACCTTCTCAGAAATAAAACTCTCACTTTTGACGATACAGTAAGCCATTAGCTGTATTTCGTTAATTTTCAGAACAATTTCGTCAGGAAAATACGTGATTTGTGATAAAAGGTGAACTCTCAAATGTATGATGAAAATGTTTTCTCAACTCGGAATCTCATCGCAGTGCATTATGGGAGATTCTTAAATAGAAGGAGAAAACTAGACTGTCAAAACTAGACGATCGAAAATAAATTGACGAAATAAGCCGAGCGGCTTCTATGGTGGACAAGGAAATGGCCGCATACCAGGAGGATCACGGGTTTGAATCCCGTTTCTGGGGCGATATTGATCCCCCTATATGGTATCCACAATAAAGTGATTACCTGAAAAGTTAGATACATTAGGCTCAATGATTTTTTTTAAATAGAATGACGAAATATTTCTTTAATTCTGACGAAATTCGTTTCTTCGAAGAAGTGACTATAGTTATTTCATCACGTGGACTAAATTTTTACTCGGAGCATATAGCATGAAACGGTTTCATCAAAAACAAAGCAAGTTTCGAGAAGTTTGATCATACATTTTTTACTGAACAGTTAAATTTTATTTTTACAGTTTTGAAACCATGCTAAATATGCAAACTGTTTCGGGTTATTTTACCGTAATTTTAGAAAGAAAATCATAACAGTGTGCAAATTAAATATGCTTTTATGGATTAAAATTGGGAGGATAGAATCATATATTTTGTAAAGAAATTTTAAAATTAACTTAATTCGTAAAGGTAATCATTTCAAAAATAAATGCATTAACAAAAAGTTTCTAACGTTTTAATGTATTATCAGCAATATTTTTATCTTTAAATTAGGAAAGAGATAAAAAAAGAGTTTGTTTATGAAAATGTTCATGTTTGTTGTAGTGGTCACTAAAAATAATTAATTAAAAGACACAATAAATTTCCTCCTTTGATACAGTAAAGGAATACAACTATATATGCTCTGAGAGCAATCCGTCAAATACGTAAATAATTTTAGTCACTTTATCATAATGTGCAGATAATCTCTTAATTCTGAGCCATTTTGGCTCAAAGGATCGAACGTTTGCTTTCCAAAGAGGTGAGCCGGGTTCGAATCCCAGCGATGGCTGATCGATACCAGGGCCAAAGAGAAGATAGAGAAGGGCTGGTTAATTCCTTATGTGGAAGCTGCGATTCTCCACCTCATGACGTCACGCCGCACACATATCTTGAAAATCACAGCCAAGAGATATGAAGACGATCCAGTTTATACTTTCTGTAAGAAATACGTTCAACTTTAGACACTTTTCTAATAGCTGTCAAACTTTACACAGCTGACAAATTATTTCGATTAAGAAATATACTATTCTTACATTTTCATGGTCTTCCTAATACTATTAAGAAATAAAATTTTAAAGAAATTTTTCAATGGTTATCATAATAGTTTCATTATCGTTTTAACTTTTGCTGTTGAATAAAAGAAAGCACGCAAAAGCACTTTTATAGTTACATATTGTTTGATAACAATAGTTTACTAGTTTGGATGTCTAATATATATGTATACATACACATAATAGTACATTTCTTTATACATTATCGCTAAGAAACAAAAAACTTAAAAGCTAATTACTAAAAAAAAAATAATCTTTGAACATGCAATAATGAAAATATTACACTTGCTCATAAATATTTAAATTTAAGGCGATATAATATTAACACATAAATATTTTGAATAATAACTTCAAAAAATACATTATGAAATTGGAAGAATTTTAAAGCATTAAAAACTTTCATTTTTGAATTTCAGGATTTTATTTCCTACGACTTAACACATTTTTTTCTTCTTTTCTTTTCTAAAGTTAGGAGACGATATCGATTTCAGTGTCTAATAAGAGTTCTTAAACGTCTAAACGAAAAATATAATGCTTTTTTATTCGCAGAAATTCTTCAGCGCATTTTATAATTCATTTGATATTACCTTTATATTTTCTGAAGTAAATCATGGAAAATTATGTTTTCTCATTTTGTGTTTTATAATGATTCTTGCCGATGATATTTGACTCTTAAATTTTTGCAATCAGAAAAGAAGAAAATTGCCTGAAAATACACGACAAACAATTGATGCATTGAAATAAGTTTAAAAAAAGAATGCCATGTGAAACAATTTAATTTTAAGGCGAGAATGATGATACCCTCCATATACTATGGAATTTCCGTAGTTTCAGAAAATATTTTTCCTAGTGGTAGCAAAGGTAATGCATTAGTAATTTAATAAATTTGAATAAAAAGAATTTTATTAACCACTACATAAAAAGGATTAAAACAGCTATATAAAGAGTTATATAATTAAAGAGACAGATATAAACAGTTATTATTAAGTTCTGTAAAAAGGTTTATAGAAATTTTGTTTCACTTAACCTCTTTAGAGTGGATGATATGTAAAATATAAAAAATATAACAAAATCAGAACAGAAGGTGTAAAAATAAAATTTTTTAAAAAGTACAAAAAAAGAATCAAGAGCCATGGTGAATCAGGGGATAGAGCGTTTGCCTTCCAATGAGGTGAACCGGGTTCGAATCCCAGCAATGACTGATCGATGCGAATTCCGCTCCTGACTTGCACCGACCACAGTTCTGACGCAAAATATCCTCAGTGGAAGACGGATCTTGGGTTAGAGTCTCCTTGCCGTCAGGCTAGCAGTGAGTAGTTTTCGTAGTATTCCTCCCCATGTAACGCAAATGCGTGGTAGTTCCATCAAAAAGTCCTCCACGAAGGCAAATCTCTCCCAATTATTGTTCCAGGAGTTCCCTTGGCTTCTGAATTTTGTTCAAAATTACAAGACTACGGAGTTGAACATTAGTGGCCGTAAGCTTAAAAAATTTTGTCGGCTGTTCAACGACGGTTATAAAATAAAATAAGATCGCTCTATTCTTAACAAATTTGATTTAAACCCACATGAACTGCATTTATTTCAGACATTTAATTTTTGAAAGAAAAATAGAAAGTATTAATAAATTAACGCACAATTAATGAAGGTGGGTAAATTGAATCAAATCACAAAATTTAAACGAATCTTGATCTATTGCTAGACGAAACTCTACATGCATCAGAAACAAAGATTCTGTTCGAGAACCCGATTGATTTCCCTTAAGGCATATTAAAGAACATTGGAACGGGGGCGTTCTACAAGCATCAAGAATAGATGAATTCATTCTAAAAGAAAAAATATGCCCCTTTTTCTAAAGAATAAAATATACTCTTACAAATTGAAATTGCGTTAGTAGAAGTGCTTACTTTCGATTAGGTTAAAAATGAAAAGGAAAGTAAATGTAAAAAGAATAGTCTATGTTCATATTAAATAAATGCATATATTAAAGTAATAGTTTTTAGTAAAATTAATTTATTAAACTAAAAGCTTTATGTTGCAAGTTCTATAGAGTGCAGTAAACCATGTATTTTGATCTCTTTCTATTTTTCTATTTTTCATATTTCCAATCGTCGGTCATTTCTGTAGCACACATTATTATGTGGCAAAAGCTTTCAGAATGTGCCAACTGTAAATACTTATGTCTTAAGTTAGGCCTGTATATTTTTTCGCATCCTTCACAATTCATCCTTCACATCCTTCAAAATTCATCTAATCCAATACTTAAAATATGATTCAAAAGAAAGAAATAAGGTTCATTTAGCTTTAATATTTTTACTATTTATAATTAAAACCACTAATAATTTCATAATTAAAACGATTGTTGATTATGAAGATGTGTTATAACATTTTCATAATCAACAATAGCTTTAATATATAACCTTCCGAAAGGGTTCCTTACTTAAAAAAATGAAAGGATAGGAATAAATAAAAGGTTAGGAATAAATAAAGGATAACTAGGAATAAATAAAAGGCCAGGAAAAAATAAAGGGTTAGGAATAACTCTAATATTTTCATTATTTATAATTAAAACCACTAATAATTTCATAGTTAAAACGATTGTTGATTATGAAGATGCGTTATAACATCTTCATAACCAACAATAGCTTTAATATATAACCTTCCGAAAGGTTTTTTGTCGAATATTTAGATTTGAAATCAAATTTTAGTTTAAAAAAAGTGATTATCTAATTTATCTACTTAATCTATTTGTGTTTAGCGATTTCATATATTGGTAATTATTTCCATACTAAATGATTAATAAAGGAGTAAAATTTTTATTTTAACATTAAATATCATTTTTGAGAGAGAATTAACTCTAAAAAAGTGATCTGCTTTCAATCATTCTCATAAAAAAATCTGTTGAAGAGAAATTAATATTTATGGATTGCTTTCTCAAAATTTAAATCGAAATATATATGTACTCAGATTAGGGAAATAGTGTGAACATAGGGCAAATGTAGACAAATCGAATGTTTCTTCATTTAATCACTCGAAATTTTTCAGCAAATTTTTGCAGATTAGCAAAATTGTGTTAAAATTTGACCTGTAGTTACACTCTAAAAAGTACCGGCACTCAGGTTACGGATACTTTTTACGGTAAAATCCACTTTTACCGGAAAATATTAAGGAACAAAAAATCGGATATGCCGTAATTCTTATAGAAATAATTACCGTAAAATCACTATATCACTCTAATTAAATAAATATTACTGTAAAAATTATGGTACAATATTTTACAGTAAAAATGGGTTTTGAGAATGATGCACCCAGAAAGCTGGTACTTTATACCATATTTTGATCCGCAATTTTTTACAGTGAAGATATAACAGAAAACATATAAAGATTAAAAAAGGTTTTCATGATGGAAAAGTAACTTCTAAATATACACACACACACATATATATATATATATATATATATATAGGACAAATAAAAAGAGAAAACTAT
>NC_092215.1:23358391-23377310 GCF_043381705.1 Parasteatoda tepidariorum
TTTTTTTTTTACTTTATAATTTGGAATATAGTATATAAATTGAATTCTAATAATAATTAATTATTACAGTATATAAATTAATAAAATAAAATGAATAATTAATTTTAAATTTTAGTTTCAAATTTTGAAAAATTTGAAACCAAACATTTATTTTAAATTTCCTCAAACATCAGCTAAGCGTATTCTGTGTAAACCTGCTGCTCAAATCCAAGATTTATTTCTCATGTATCCAAGCAAATTTGTTTATTAATTTTTGTTATTATATATATAGGGGAGTGTCGGATATCCCCGCCCACTGTCAATTAATTTTATATGTATAGAATATTTTTTCAAGTTAATGGGCCATCGGACATTAATTGTTCTATTACAAAATATTATTTTCAAAGTTTCAAGTATTTATGCAGCTGGTGACATGGTCAAAAATGATAGAATTCACTAAAAGTATTTAAATATGTAATAAATAAAATAATTTTGTGATAAAAATAATAAATGAGGTTTATCTATTGTCAATACATTGGTCATTTTCATTTACACCTGAAAAAACAGTCAAAAACATAATTTTTGTAACTGGGTTGGGCTATCCGACACATTTTGAAAAGAGCTGAAAAACACGTTTTTTTAAATTTCTATTTTTTAAAAGTTAAACAACTCTTTTTTCGGTTTATTCCTTTTGCAATATTTAGTTAGATGATAAAACACTAGAAACATACAAAAATATTGATTATTACTCAATATTATACAGAAATATAAGCAATACTCCTTAAGTGGGAGAGGCTACCCGACTCTCCCCTATATATACTTATTTTGTTTTGCATGTACAGACATATAGCAAATATCACTGACGACATCATCTCTAATTACCATATTTGCGTCTAGTTTAATGCAACATAAAATTACTTCTTTAAACATGGTTCGTTAATTTATCTATTTAACCATTAAACAATAATGAAATTCAAAGCTTAATCTCGTTATATTCTTAACACTCTTGTCGAATTTTTAAAACAACGTTTACTGTTATAATTTGAGACCAGAGCAGCAACCGCTTAAATATTCTCGATAACTCTGAAGACACCCAAATGACTACAATAAATATGTTAGAAATGAGCCACCATTTATTTTAGAAATGAAATCTCGATTTCGTCTTTCCCCTTCTTTACTTAAAGTTGTTCGTAAGATTATAGAAGAGAATGTATGAATGAGTCTGCCAAGTACTCCGATTAGAAAACGAAAGAAGGCCAGGCTAAATGATCTCCGCATTAATTGTTGACAAAGGCTGAGACAGTTCTTTTTGGAAAACCGTTGGTTAATTGAAGTGTCCACGGAGCATTCTTCCTAATTGAGTTCTCCCTGAAGCCTTTAAATTGTGAGACCAAATTAGAAGAGTGCTTGTTAAAAGAATTCAACGTAAAATAGAAAGAGAAAGATTGATAAAAAAAAGAATTCATCTCTTTATTAAAGATTTAAACTGTTCAAGAAATTTTGAAAAATGGTTTTTGGAAGAAAATTATTAAAATACCTATGAGCTGACAAGCGATCATGATAAAAGTAATTATTTAAACAGCGATGAAGTAACTAATTTAACACTCATCCTAAAAATCTTCATTCTTTTATTCCAATCAGAAACCGTATTCGGACTTAACATAAGAAAAGCACGTAAAATGAAATAATTGCATTTGCTAATCGAGAAAATTCTTAGAGGAATACTTGTATTTTTCTCTTTATAGTATGCTTGATCCATCGTTAAATGGCATTAAATTAAAATATATTTCGTTGAAATAAAAGTCTAGATTTTAATTGGATATTCACCGATGAAATAAATTTAATTAATAGAAATACTTAACTTAATCTTAAAGTATACGTCATTTATTCTTAATATAAATCTAGATTTTTTTTTACTTATTTGGTTAATTACATTTTATTTAAACCTAAATAAGTGCATGGTGTTATTTTTGCTGAAAATTATGACATTTCGTAACATCTTTGAAATTCCTGAATTTTTTTCAATTAATTCTTAATAATCATTTCATGCATGAATATTTGGAAATGCTCTGACTCAAAAAGCATTTTCTAATCATTTAATAAATTCTTCAATTAATTAACATTAACTTTATTTCATTAAATGTTGAAGTACATTACTAGCTGAAGATTTGACATTCTTCAGTTGTTAATCAATATTAAAATAAAAATAAGACACCATTGGAAAAATTACGTAAAATATTATATACAAAAGTACATATTAAAAGAATTTCGATTTTAAGAACATTTTTACATAACCCACAAATTTGTTTTTTTTTTTACTTTATAATTTGGAATATAGTATATAAATTGAATTCTAATAATAATTAATTATTACAGTATATAAATTAATAAAATAAAATGAATAATTAATTTTAAATTTTAGTTTCAAATTTTGAAAAATTTGAAACCAAACATTTATTTTAAATTTCCTCAAACATCAGCTAAGCGTATTCTGTGTAAACCTGCTGCTCAAATCCAAGATTTATTTCTCATGTATCCAAGCAAATTTGTTTATTAATTTTTGTTATTAGAATACTTTTGAAAATTTCTAGCCCGAACTATAATTATGAAAATCGATTCTTCAATCCGAATATTTTTCTCGGTCAAGTTTTTATGAAAAAGGTTAGAATATGCAAAAAAATAATAATATTTTTAGTATACCTCATAGGTTGTATTGTTAAAAATGAATGTTTTCTTATTGTGTTAGAATTTATACTGTTGAAAGAAGCATTTTCGATTAGCTTTAGCTTCATATTATTAAAAATCTAATGATTTCAGTTAGTTTTGTTAGTTAAACCTTTTAAATTAATGTTTTAAGTTTGGTTCATAAGTACATTTATTCTCAATAAAGAAAATTTACCAAGAGGAGGGCACAGCTTGAGATATTCCTTTCGTGATCAAACAGATGTATGTACACCTACATTCTACATTCTATAATAAATACACCTACATTCTACAAGTTTCCTTTATAAAATCATAAAGCGATCTGACTGACCAATTCGTTGTAAGAGCCTTTGAAAGTTTAAGCAAAGTTTAAATCGGGCATGAAAATTAGACTCGTCATTTGTAGCCCAATTGTAGACAGATCTTTTGCATTTCCCCCTATTGTTTTCAATTCATTGTAATCGCCCTTCACCAAGTATTGTTATGATTTCTTCTTTTAATAGCCCTGAAGGTTCCAATCAAAAATTTGTTTTACTTAAAGCTCTCAAGTTTGCATAGAATATGGTCAATTCATTTCCATTTACGTTTGTTAATTTCCATTTTACAAGGGGACCCATGACAATTTATCAGGGCAAAAAAAATTTTAATCTTTACCACTGACCACCAATGGTTACCAGTGGTTTAGTTAGGAAAGCTGTCGAAAGTTTGGATCCAATTATTCAAGCAAATCGTAAATCTTCTTGGCCCGTTCTTGGAAGAGGCAATGAGAAAATGTGAATCTACGTGGCCCACCCTAAGAAGTTACAACTAAAAAATGTAAATTTACGTGAGCCATCCTTAAATTACAGTAACCAGTCCATTAATAAACAGTCTTGAAGTTAAAACACATCTAATGAGCTTATGAAATAAAATATTCTCAATTATAATAATGGACAATATATATAAGATCACGTCATTAGTCCGTTAATAAACAGTCTTGAAGTTAAAACACACCTAATGAGTTTATGAAATAAAATTCTCAATTATAATAATGGACAATATATATAAGTATATATAAGTTCACCTCATCTTTAGATTATGCTTATAAAAAAACTAACAGTTCCTTAAACGCAAGTTATACTTTTCTAAATGTGTCTAACAAATTAATTATATTTTCAGAATTGTAATCCCATGCGAAATTTTAATTCAAAACTCAAATACCGACTTTTCAGTGCAAAATTATTCTTCTAAATTTAATTCACTGTGATTCTTAGAACATCTGCCAAGAATATTTTAAAACTAATTTACAGCAGACTGAAATTCTGAGGCTCATCTGAATATTAAAACGCAACTAAATATTCCCAAAACCATACGATATTCATGTTTTACAGAAACCTTAAGAAATCCACTGTTCAAGATATAATATTTGCAAATAGAAATTATGTAAGCTTATGTTTAATGTGAAAAAAAGATACTGCTTTTGATTTCGGAACTTAAAATATTGTTTGCATTAATTAATTTGCATATTTAAGGTCTCCTCTTTAAACCATTAAAATTGAATCCTAGTACGTGTAAATCAAATCGTGAAATTAAAAGTTACTCCATAATTATGATAATTTATATTACAAAATGAAAAACCAGCGCAACATGCTAAAGATTCAAACAAAAACGTAAATATATTTGCCTCTTTCAAGGAGGAGGCAGTGGAAAAATGTGAACCTCCGTGGCCCACCCTAAGAAGTGATAATTTAAAAACATAAATTTGCGTGATCCATACATTAACTACAGTAACCAGTCCGTTAATAAACAGTCTTGAAGTTAAAACTTAACTAATGAGTTTATGAAATAAAATTCTCAATTATAATAATGGATAATGTATATAAGTTCACTTCATCTTCAGATCATACTTCTAAAAAAACTAACAGATCCTTGAAAGCAAGTTATACCATTCTAAATGTGACTAAAAAAATTATTATATTTTCAGAATTTTAATCCCATGCTAAATTTTAATTCAAAACTCAAATACCGACTTTTCAATGCAAAATTATTCTTCTAAATTTAATTCACTCTGATTCTTAGAACATCTGCCAAGAATATTTTAAAACTAATTTACAGCAGACTGAAACTTAGAGGCTCATCTGAATATTAAAACGCAACTGAATATTCTCAAAACCTTAAAATATTCATGTTTTATAGAAACTTTAAAGCATCTACTGTTCAAGACAAAATATTGTTGAGACAAAAATCTTATGAGAATGTTTAAAAATTTAAATTATTACGAAAAGATTAAAAACTACCAAAATAAAACGAGAAGAAGTTTAAATAAGAAAATATTTTTATATACTACTTACATATTTCAAAGAATAAATCGTAACTAAATTATCAAAACTAAAACAAGTTGTAATTTTTAAAAAAAAATATGATTTCATTATTCATACATTACTTGGAGGAACATATAAAATTCATAACTTAAAACTAGAATTCTCTTATTTGAGAATTATTTAATGGCTCTAAAATTCTTTTTATTTGATGCTTGAAACGCGTATCTTCGCTTCTGCAATCATAATGAAAGAAGCTAAAATATAAAACTCTTTTTCTCTTTTAAAAAGCGGGAAAACCTCCTATTGATTTTTACGAATTCAAACAAAATTCAAAGAAAAGCAACTAAGTGGAGAAAAATTATAAATCAGAATTTCAAACTTATGAAGTAATGCTTCACTTTTTTCCAACAAAAGAAAATGCTTGGGTGGAAATAAAAACCTATCTTTTGCCTTATGCGCAATCAATCAGTTTGTAAGATACCCCTAAATGCAGCCAGAACCCAATAAAAAATCCATTTTAGTAGTAGAAATATTATTTCCACTCGAGGCAAAATTAAAGAGACTTTCTCCGTATTTATCTAGTGTTCTGTACTTAAAAGAAACTTTTTTTTCTTTTTTTTTATCTTATGCTTCATTAGCAATTCAATTCTCTGTTGTAATATATCACTCATGAGACAGTTGGTGATAATTTTAATATTAAACCATGCATTAAAACCTACAGCCATCTTTTTTCCTGTCATATATAACCTTTGTTTCATTTTTAATATACACTTGCATTTAAGTTTTATAGCTGTTATTTATAAAATAATATGCTCGTTTCGTTATTTACTCGTTTTTTTAGAATTAATATTTCAAAAATAGGATTAATAAAATATTTCATACAAAAAAAACTTTATTTTGTATATAAAATTCCATACTTTTCTGTCTGAGCCATATTTTCTTAACCCATTCACTGTCAATGGTATTACAGTAAGCGATTTTGTAGTGGTACATCCAGTATCATTTGAAAAAAACATTAATGCATTTACGTTTGAGCTTAGTACTTTTTCTGATAGCTACAATTTTAATTTTAAAAAATAGAAAACAGTCATAGTATTTAGTGGAATAAATACCTATTTTTTGCCTTAAGCTTATAAAATACTTTAAATTGAAACCAGAGTCAAATGAAAAATCTATTTTAGTGTTAAAAATATTATTTTAAATCGCGACGAAATTAAAGAATCTTTTTCTGTATTAACCATATGTGCTTTAAAGAAAAACGCTTTATCTCTCTTGTTTTTTTTTCTTTTTTTTTAAAAAAAATATTTTAATTTATTTGCAATTCAACTTTGTGTTATAATAAACTTCGTGAAGGCAATTGATGATAAATTAATATTAATCAACGCATTAAAATCTCTAATTAATCTCATTCTTTTTATATATTTCCTTTCCAAATAAAAAGGTGTGTACTTATCCAGGAAAATAAAGCTGGACAACGTGACAAATTAAGCCACCAAAATAAACATATCATAGTTTCAGTCCTATAATAAAAACCCTTCCTTAGTTAGGAAAAAAAATTGCAGATAAGTTGCAACAAGAAAAATCAATTTAATCAGTAAAAGATTTTGAACAAGTTTGAACAAAATAATCAATCAATTAACTTGAGATAAGAAACTAGTGTAGTAGAGGAAGTTGAGATCTTTAGGTGAGAAAAATGTAGAAATTAAAATAAAATAGATTTCAAAGCATTAGAAAAGACTGAGAACATAAAAGGAACATAACCTGTACAGTGAGAATTTTTCATAATGCGAAAGGATTCCCAGAAATCAAGATCAGAGGCTGAAGAGCAGTGTTGAATGATTTTAGAAGAAGAAAATTCTAACTTGTGATTGGAATTCCAACTATATAGAGTAGTAGAAGTTTTTTATTGCCCTGATTATATCTTTCGTGCTTTTTAAATCTATGTTTAAGTGTTTGTTTAATTCCCTAAGTTCTCAACGTAAGCACTGACGACTTCTTGGAAGGCGTAAAAGATTTCTAAAGGATTAGTAACAAATTACAGAAAAAGTTTTTTTAAATTTTCAGAAAATTGTAAATTTGTTACATCGAAATATTATTTGCATATTTAATTCTGCACGTTATTAAACAAGTTATTAATGTGTTAATTAATTGAGTAAAATAATTGATATTGTTAATCAATATATACATTAAACACTTTCTGTTCGACTCAAAATATTTTGATATTTAAAAATTTATTTTGAAAGTTTTTTAGTTTCAATAATTAAGTTTTAAACCATTATGTTTGTTATGTTTTGATCATTTTACATCATTCTGCTTAAGTTAACGATTTTCAGAATTACTTATTTCAAAGTTTTCTACATCCTTCCAATTCCATCTAATTTAATCCTTGATTCTTTTTTTTTTAAATATTTAAATTTTCTTTGCTTTTTATAATATAATTTAAAATATAATATTGCACTTTAAAATATAATTGTCTGACTTGATTTCTACTTGTATTTTTTCACAGGATCTATCGAACACAGATGGATTACGGGTTTACCCAATTTCTTCATAAAATAAAATAACTCTTTAACCAGACCTTTAAAAATATGCTTAAATTTATTTCTTTTACATGAAATTTTTAACATACTGCTCCAAAACTCCTTTTTTAATGCATTGGTACTGATCTATATTAAATATTTATATGGAAAAAAGAAAACAATGCTTCACATATTTTCTTTAAATCTACTCTTGTGTACAGACGTTAGAATATTTCTTCTAAATACTACGGTCGAAGTAACATATCATCGCTTAATTTTTAATTTGGACACAGCTAAGGGTGTACAGTTTAAAATATGGATATACTAAGTTACGTTTAATAAATGAAGTAACACAAACTGCATATTCTTCGCTTCATATGTACAATTTGAAAAAATGTAGATTTCTTAAAATACTTCAAGAAAAAGGACATAACTTAAAATGAGTATGCATTAAAATGAACTTCGAAATCTGTTTTCTTAAGAAATGGGCATGGCTTGAATGCACTTTTAAAAATACGATCATTGGAAAAAATACGTCTTCGTTTTAAGGTGAAACAATGAGCCGACATATTTAAAAAGTGTTATTTCTAACACTGCAAATAGCACTGAGGAACACATTTTTTGTTGTATTTATAAAAATGCTTGATCATGTGGGTAAGGGGATTTCAAATATGGAATTAGTTTTGCTCTTAAGGCTAATGATTTTTTAATGGCATTTTTAGTCAATTTTTGTCGAAATGTACAAGTTTAAAAACGTTACATTTAATAGAAGGTCGCGTAAATGTTGCCCCAATCTGTTATTGAAGTAAGGGCACATCATTAGAATTAAAGCTGCATAGGAATTCATGCCCGGAAACATCATTATACGAAACTCAGGCGCTTCCCTATTATGACCACTTTAGAAGCACACGAAGAAACAGTTTATAATAAGAGAGCACAGCACATGACGACATTCCTATGATATTTTAATATTGATGATGAGCCCTTACTCCTCTAGAAGTTTATTCAATATTTATGCAACCTCCTGTTATATATAACGTTTTTAATCTTGTACATTTCAACAAAAATTAAGAATAAAAATGTTATTTAAAAAGAACTGCAGCTTAGAGAGAGAAACCAATTGCAGATTTGAAATTAGTGATACGAAAGTAAATAAGATCTAATACAAAAATGCCATGCAACAGAAGAAAAAAATTGTTCCCCTGTGTATTCATTATTCTTTAAATATTTTTTCAATATTGCAATAGTCTTAACTATAAAACTAATCGAATGCCAAGACCAATTTTAACGCGCATTTTATGCTTCGTCCATTAACACGCATTTTAATCTCTGTTCATTTTCATAAACACGTATTGTGAGATGTATCCAGTTTTTCATAAGCACATTTCCAGCTATGTCCATTTTCTTAAATACGTATTGTGATATTTGTTCATTTCTTAATATGCGCATTTCAAGCTATGTCCATTTTCTTATACACGTATTTTGAGATATATCCATTTTTCATAAGCGCATATCAAGGTTTGTTCATTTTCCTTAACACGTATTTTGAGATATATCCATTTTTTCATAAGCACATTTCCAGCTATGTCCATTTTCTTAAACACGTATTGTGAGATTTGTTCATATTTTTATATGCGCATTTCAAGCTATGTCCATTTTCTTATACACGTATTTTGAGATATATCCATTTTTCATAAGCGCATATCAAGGTTTGTCCTTTTTTTTAAACACGTATTGTGAGATTTGTTCATTTTTTTATATGCGCATTTCAAGCTATGTCCATTTTCTTATACACGTATTTTGAGATATATCCATTTTTCATAAGCGCATATCAAGGCTTGTCCATTTTCTTAAACACGTATTTGGAGATATATCCATTTTTTCATACGCGCATTACGCGCACTACATCCATTTTATTTGAAATGAAATTTTAGCTCTGTTCAAAACAATAAATTCACAGATGGAATTTTTTTTTAATTTATCTTCTTTATTTTGTTAGAATCTTCCAAAAAAATAAGGAAGAAAAAAAGAATCATAAAATTTCATTTAAAAAAAATTAAGCGGAAACAAACAAGTTCAAATTTTATAAAAAATGATTTTATTTTATATTTCTTTTCTTATAATATGCAACTATTAAGCGCTCTATCAACAGTGAAAAAAACTTTTTTTCTTTTTTTTGTTACATAAAGTTGCACCAGAAATGCATGTGGATCATGCAATGAAATCACAGTATAAATCTTTGTCGTAAAGTATAATCTATATAGTTCTGCAAAATAAATATTAAATCAAAGTTTCATTTTGAGAATCGTCTAATCGGCTCAGTTCCAAGAAAAATAAGCAAATGTTTCTGGTCGAAAACGGAGAAAAATAGGAGAAAATAATTGGGTAGCCTATTTGGCAACAGATACCATCCAATTCTTTAAACAGAAACTATTTTTATCTTTTCGTTTCCCGGCTTTTAGTTTTAATACCCAATTACCAGTTTCTCTGCTCAAGAATTCAGCTTTATCAATTCTGATAACTGAAAAAAGTCACAGAAACATATTTTTCTGTATTTATTAAATGCTTGGTCTTATCAAATGTAATAATTTTCGAAGAAATATTTAAATTCTTGAGAAAAGTTTTGAAAAATTTTATTTTCTGGCATTCTTCAGTTAAAATATTTTTTTTAAAAAAATCATTGACATCAAAAGTTGTTCCCTAATAAATTTAAAAAATTCTGTATTGTGATTTCCTTCATCCAAATTTCTGAAAAGAATCTCTCTCATTATATATTTTTAAAGCAGAGAATTAGATTAAATTTTTTACAGAATATTATATAAGATCAAGATTAGAGGGAATAAAATAAATCTTTAATGAGATTATTTGTTTTAAAAAACCGACTACTTTTTTATATTACAGGTAAAACAAAATATATAACTGAAAAATGAATTGAATTTTTTTTTTAAAGTACATGGATAAAAAAAATTCTAGTAAAACTACCACAATGACATTTCAGTTTAAAAAAACATGATTCTTATTTATAAAACTAAAATATACGGCATTTAAAGTACTCATATAGCAATGGTTTCATTTATATTATAACGGTTATCCGCAAATTTTGGCTTTCAAAATTATAGTTCTTATTACCACACATTTAGTAGAAAATACCAAACTAAAAAGTAAATTTAATCGAATACATGGTTTTATGTCATTCTCTATAGTATCATGATAAAATTGCCAAATTTTATCACATGTTGTTACATATGGCTTTATTGGAAATATTAATCCATGTTCAATGTTCAGCTTCAAGTGAACATAAACAAGGAGTAAAAAGGAGCAGAATTACATTAACAAACAAAGAAAACACATGACAAACGCATATTAGCACAAAAAGAATACAAAGATAAAATTAAAGTAAGAAAAAAAATATATATATACAGTGAAGAATGAGGAGTAGTCTTTACAGAGAGTTCATGTCATCTCTGGCATCCCAGTAAAGTTAAAGAGATCACCCCACTCATGAGATTGTTTGTCCAGTAAAGGGGATACAAGCAAGTGGTCTGAGTTCATGGTTCCCGAATTGCAGATTTGGCACTCACTAGATGGAAGGATACCTATTCCGTTGAGGTGCTCTGCCAAGCAGTCATGGCCTGTTGAGAGTCTGAAGTTTGCCACATCCTTCTTACGAGGACTGTGACAAAATTTCTTCCAACTGTCTTGGATCTTAGCCCAGGGTTTTCCGGTGGATTTCACTGCTTGGTTGAGCTTTAGGTCGGTCATAAGTTTCTCGGAAAATTGTTTTTTAAGGGAGTCTGGTGGAATCGGTTTATTACATTGTGGTTCGAGTGTCCTTTTTTTGGCTAATTGGTCTGCCTTTCCATTGCCATTGCTTCCCACATGCGAAGGGATCCACTGGAACATAATAATTTTGTTGAAATTTTCGAGAAAAATCAAATTATCTCTAATTTCTGAAACAGTCTGAGTATCTGAATAGGGCTAGTGATATAGCGAAGGTCTCGGCATCAAAATTTGACATATAGTATCCCACAGGGGCGCTGTAAGAAAAGAACTTACTGTGTACTCCTGCTCTTGTATTTTTGAGCCGTCAGTGTACACTCTCGTCCATTCTGATTCAGGGTATTGCTGTTGTAGCATACATAATGCATTTATTTCTAGTACTGAGTCAGATTTTATCACATATTCTGAAACTATATTTTATATTAAATTTTACCAAAATAATTACCAAAACGCATTGGTAAAAATTAACAATCTTTTTAATGTTCAACATAGAGCCAGAAAATGGTAAATTTTACTACATTCTAGTAGTCTTGACAATGCTTTTTTTTCTCAGTGCATTATTAGTGATTAACTATGAAGTAATTTTCAGTGTTAAGAGCATATTCATGTTTATGCAGCTTAAATAAATTATTTAATTTATTCGTTTTGTTTAATTAGTTAATTTTAGTAAAAAACTATTGTTAGAGTTTACTTTTATTGTAGTTTTCATTTTCAAACATATTTTTGTATTTATGAAGCTTTGAAAAAATTATTTAATCTATTCGTTTTAATTTCTTGGTTTTAGTTCAAGAAGCAAAACAAGTTGTCTTGTTTTTTTTCACAAAGCTAAATTTCAATAAGCAATGTAAGATATTTAAACTAATATGTTGTCATAAGAAATATATACTGTTTTCAGTGCAACTTAACTCTGTAACTTTATGTTGTACTTACATTTATGCATAACTAAGGTTTCTGCAAACTGGTGAATAACAACTCGTGAGACCTCTGAGAGATTAAATTTGCCGATTTAGACTGCTTATGATGATTTAAAACTATTAAATTTTTTCTCAAAGCTCGACATATGGGTTCCTCATGTTCTTACGGAGAAAAATGTATGCCGATGTATTAGACGTATGTGATTTGCTTCCCAAACGTCAGGAAAATAATCCACTTTTGAAGAGCATCATCACTGGAGACGAAAAATTAGTAGTCTACAATACTTGTTCTGGTCTGTTCAAAAGTTTTTAAACAATACCTTTACATCAAAATCAAAAGGAGATCAAAAAGAACCTGGATCTGCTGTTTGCCAGTAAAGAGCAAAACTTTCATGATCTAGGAATCATGCAACTGCCAGAATGATAGCAAAAGGTATTGAACCAGAATAGACAATATAAAATTAAATAAAATATGCATTCACTAAAAGAAAATCGTCTTTCATTTTCACAAGGAAAAAGTGAAATTACTTTTTGAACAACCCAATATATCTAAGGAACAACTTTCCATTTTTTCTACTGTAACAAGTAGTCAGTTCTTGATTATGTTATATGAGCTTAAACATATTTTATAATAAATATAGTTCATTTTTAAGATTCGAAATGCTCACCTTTCCCTTAAATAATACAAATTAAACTTGAAGTGAAAAATATAAAAAGTTAATTTCTAAATATTTTAAGCAAAATTACTGTGTTATCAAGAAGCAGCAAGCGAGCAAAAATCGTAATGTATAAAAAAGAATTGAATTTTAAATTTTAAATTAAAAAAAATACCCAGAGAAAAGATTCTGATAAAATTTCCATACTGTATGGTAATAGCATTTCTATTGAAAAAACATATTTCGATCCATAATAAATCCATGGTTAACAAAACCATAATATACGGAATTTAAGCCCTTCATTTAGTAATTTTTCTGATCATATGGTAACGGTTTAACTGACATTTGAATTTTCAAAATTATAGTTCTTTTTACGCCTTATTTGGTGAAAAATACCAAGCTAAAAAGTAAATTTAACCAAAAGAATGGTTACATTCTCTAAGACCAACTGACCAAATTTTACCACACTTACCAAATTTTATCACATATTGTAAAACAATATTTTATTGTTAATTTTACCAAAATCATTACGAAAGTGCTAGGATAAAATTTACCACGCTTTTCGATGTTTCCAATAGAGGTAGAAACATGGCAAATTTTGTCATATTCAGATACTTTTGCTTCGTCCTTTTTTTCTCCGTGTAGATTAATCTATTCAAATATTTCTTCCACCCTGACAAAATGTCATGGGTTCCCTTTTAAAATGAATCAGTTAATGTAAACTTAAACACGTTTTTGCATTTAAAAATTCATTTTATTCCATCTAAACAATTCATAGAACATTTTTTTCATTTCTTCCAAAACCAGGCTTTCCATTTTTAACGATCATCAACAGATTAAATTTAAATATTGATAGCATTTAAACTGAAATAGATTGTTAGCATTTTGAACATCGTAGAATTTTGTATTACTTTAATATACTCTGAAAAGATTTATTCATAAATTTATAATAGAAGAAAGACAGAAGCGAAGAAAATGAAAATTCCATTAGTAAATTCCAAAACAAACGTATTTTGCAGAAAAAGTACTTTAACTTTCATTTTACGTGGTGAAAAATTGAAAGGCGAAGTTCTCTGTGGAACGACTGGGTCGTCTACTGTATTTTCGTTAGTTCAATGTGATTTTGATTTGCGCAAGCTACAATTGTTGTTGGAACTGTTTGTACAAGCAAATATTAGCTTTCAAAAAAGAGTAAAATCACAGTTTCAAAAAAAAAATCAAAATTTGTTTTTAAAAAAAGAGAGAAAGTAAGAAAATTTAGTGAATGATTGGAAATTTATTAACAAACTAGCTGAAGGAAGAAAGTTTGAGCAAAAAAAAACGAGATGTCCAGTTTGATTTGCACACTGTGCAAAAAAAACGGACCACCTTGAATAACTTTTGATCTAATAATTGAATCTTCACGTTCTAGGTGATGTTGTTGTTGTTAATTTACGTCGCACTAGAGCTGCACAATGGGCTATTGGCGACGGTCTGGGAAACATCCCGGAGGATGATCCGAAGACATGCCATCACAATTTTGATCCTCTGCGGAGGGGGCACGTTCTAGGACTTAATCTTAAGAGTTCGAAAGGGTGAGCTCAAATATGCTAATTAATTAGTGCAGATACTATTTTAATTTTCGAAATGAGACACAAAAACGTACTCTGAAAAAACTTACCGTTTTTTCGACTGATTCAGATTAAGTGAATTTAAAAAATTATGCACGCAATTATGGAATTCGTTTACCCGAAAATAATTCTATGCAAAATATAACTGTTAGTAAATATTTATTAACTATTAGTCGGAAAACTTTTGAAATATAAGACATGCAACTTTTATCGTCATTTTAAAAAATGTACTTTTAAAAGGCAAAATACAAATCTTGAGCGAAATCGGTCGAATAGTTCCTTAGAAATCGAATTTTGAAAAATTCGTGTTTTGAAGCTGTGCAACCGCGTGCAACTAAGTTGCTTCGCTGCGTTTTCGTTTTTCTGAACTGATTTCGGTATTTGTTCAAAATCTAAATTGTTTTGTTTTTTTTTTGTTAAACTTGTTATTTATTTATGCAAAGCATTTTAAATATTTTGGTATTTTTGCTTACCTCGTTCAAGTAGATTATTTTACTGCATAATACTCCTTTCAATATTTATTGACTTGGTTTTTCTAACTGAAAGTTGATTTTTTTTTCCTTTTTGTACAAAGTCATTAGAGTATTCCATTTATTGTTTTCCCGCAAACTTCATTCGACTAGATTATCAAAATGCATTTTCCTTTCTCTAAACTAATTTCCATCTTTGACTCAAACTTTTCCAAACAAATTTTTTTTTGCAGAAATTGATATTTTTTTGAAGAAAGCCACTTCGATATATTAATAGTTTTGCTCAAAAAGGACTTCGTTTGTCAAAATTGCATCTTTATTCATCATCTTTTGAACAAACTACAAATTGAGCTTTTAAAAAAAGCCGGTATTTGTTAGTGCAAACGTTCAAACTCAAACACACTTAGATGTTCTTAATTTTCTATTCAAACTGGCTTCTTTTATTCATACTGATATTGTTATTATGACATTTTCTAATATTTGTTGGTTCAAACTTCGCTAACACAAACTGATCTCAATTTAGCTCCCAGGAATCCTATAACCATATACTTAGTAATGTATTGTTTATTAAAACATTTCAAAACAAATTTTGAATAATTTATTCTCCTATTTTCAATTTCCAATGAAAACTTTTTTCATTCTTCTAAATGCTTTCACTATTTTGCTTAATAAAAAATGATACTGATCCTATTTTTTACTTAAATATCAAAAACTTGCCATAATTAAATCAATATACAAGGGTAGAGGAGAAATTAATAATAGTGCTATTTTTTACTTAAATAACAAAGATTTGCCATTATTAAATCAATATACAAAGGTAGGGGAGAAATTAATAATAGTGCTACTTTTTACTTAAATAACAAAGATTTGCCATTATTAAATCAATATACAAGGGCAGAGGAGAAATTAATCATAGTAGTTGTCACGTTACGTTAATCTATTCTGCACCCTACTGAAATGGTTCGCAGTATCCCTTACAAATCCTTTGTGTCTTACATGGCAAAAATATCCGGATCAAATTACAGTAAAAATCATCCTCAGTGCCAAGACATTTTACCGTGAAATTTAACGGAGCAAAAAAATCTGTAATACCATAATTTTTATACAGTCATATTTACTGTAAAATCAGTGAGTCACTATAATGAAATATTTGTGTAAAAACTATGGTATAAAATTTTACGATAAAATGTATTTTACGGATATTGCACTCAGGTTGCAGGTATTTTTTTCGGTAATTTGATTCAATTACAGAACAAATTAAAAAGATAAAAATTTTCAGAAATTTATATCAGGTAGCCAGTCATAAATTTAAAAAAGACAAACGATTCCTAAAACAAGCTTAAATGAAAGGACATAATTTTTCCTCCCTGAGTACCTGGCTTTAGTTCATATTATTTTGAGAGATGGCGTTACGAATGCTAAATGTGTAAGTCAAAGAAAATTCTCAGTGTTTGGAAAACATTTAATGAAAGAAAATTACATCACAATGTTTTCAAAATCCGCCGAAATCACATGTCATAATGTGTAATGTTTAAATGCTAGTTTCGTTTATTATGTTTTTTTCTTAAATTAATAGGCTTACTAGCTGCAGTGCCGTCTATCGAAAATGTTTAGAATTAAAACTTAGAAAAAAATCTGTTAGGAAGAATTTATGATTTAACTTTAAATTTTCTGCAAACACTATGTACCTTACCTTACCATTTTTTTTCGATTCTGTATTAATGAAAACCGTTAGTCCAAATTAGGGCACCTTATATCAAGAAGAAAATGTTATAAATTATTTGCAATGAGAACTTTTTTATTTCAGGCATAAATTAAAATGAGGGTTTAACAAAATGAATGCATCCAACTGCAAAAATGTTTCGAAATATCTCCAAAACTAATAGTCGTATTTCAAAACCAAATGTATTAAAAATTTAATTAGCCTGAGCCCATTTTGAAGAGAGAAAACTGCGAGAGAGATGTAAGTTGGCTGACAGGAAGGTATGAACCAAGGACTTCGCATTCGTAGTAGGTTGCTCAAAACCACCATAGTTGTACAACCCAGTACAGGACCTGTGAGGAATTATATATTTCATTCGCTTAAGAGTTTTCAAGATATTGCGAAATAAGCAAAAAGTGAAATTGAAATTACCTATCTTCTGTCTGAGCTATCTTAATCATATTTTCCGAATTTTAAGGCTTTGAGCCTTTGAAATTGGAAATCAGTAAGTCATGGTGTGTCATTGTGGCGGCGACTATATAACCCTACGTATCTCTCCCTAGGCTAGGTTGTACTCCCATGGTGGTTAAAGCATCCTGCTACATATAGGGAGGCTCTTCGTTCGAATCCAGCCGGCAGCCAAAGAATATTTCTCTCGAACATTTCTTCCTCCACATTGTTTTCGAGACTTTCAAGATTGGGTGTATGCTGTTTCAATTTTGAATACATGGGATTTTCAAATTTTATTATTATTTGATTTAGGAGCTTCTTTGAGACAATTTCATTCAATTTAGAGAAATCCCTTTTTTAAAATATAGATTAAAATAAAGATGATATGTTAAGGTGATATTAAGGTGAACAAAAATTCTAAGAAATAAATACTTGAGTTATCAGTCTTTATCTCTTTGAAAAACAGTATATGTTCCCAAAAGGAAAAAATTGGCGCCTGATGGATTAAAATACTTTTATAAGCGTCCCGCAGTGAACTGATAATTAAGACGCGGTTCCCAGCAGATCACTGAAGTCAAGCATCACTGACTGCCGTCAGTGTGTGGGTGGGTGACCACTTGGATCAGTCTGCGTAGGGATCGAGGGTGTGCGGTATTGGTCCTCGACCATCGCCAGTAGCCCATTGTGCAGCTCTAGTGCAACGTAAATGAAATACAACAACAAATTTTATAAGCCTTACTGAAATTGAGTACTGTACTAAAACTGAGCAACTGAAAATTTATACTGCCCATAAGAAATTCCCATCTTGTTTATAAAATGCTGTTTTTTAATCATGTACTAGTATCATAATTTTAAAAATTAACTATAGTGAAAAATTTTGTTTAAACGATAAATTTAACTGTAAAACTACTGAAATTCCATAGACTTTTCGGCAGTTATCAAATAATATAAAAACAGTAAATAATTCGGAAGGAAAAATTCAAATAAGAACAAGAGTTCAACTATAAATAGGAATATAAACTAATTATTTGAGAGACACGGAGACACGTTTAATTTAAAATATTCTTAATTTGACAAATGAAAATTTAACAACTTGTTTGAGTGAATAAAATTCCTAGTTAAAACACAATACAAACATTTTGTTACTAAGTTTAAAAGAAAATGCGTCATATAATACTAAATAACGTCAAATAAAAATCTCTATTCACCTTATTGAAACTGTTTAAAGAAAAAATGAATAGTTTAAAATAAATGCCGTGTTTATCACGTGTCATTTTCCTGTCCAATGAAATGAGCCTAATGTGGTAAATTTGCATCGTAAAAAGTGACAAGCAAACAAAAATATAAACACTTTTTCCAAATGTTAGTACAATAGTTAAGACAGAAAACTAAACTAAACAGAATTAGAAGCAGTTGAAGATTTTATGCTTCGTAATTTTTATTCAAGGTATTAAACTGAAACGAAATGACATAAAATGTATAAGAATACAGTCGCTTTGTCATATTCTTTTCATTATAAATGTTACAGTTCCTTTCACAAAAGGTGTGTCTTGGTGGTATTCTTTACGAACGAAACTAATTTGCTTTATTAATTTAATTATGCAAAATATGTGGATTAACTTAAGTCTGCGTAACTAAATTAAGTTAAATTGTTACATTTCTTTCATTTAATCTTGTAACATATCATACAATTTTTATAGAGACAGGAGATGAAATAGTTATAAATATATGTAAATTTATTATTGTTTTAAGAATATATTGCCTTGGGTACAAAATTATATTTCTGCCTTTAAATATAAAAACATGACTTCGGGAGCAAAAAAATCTGTAATACCA
>NC_092215.1:23377472-23394767 GCF_043381705.1 Parasteatoda tepidariorum
TATATATATATATATATATATACGAAGTCATATAATAAGCTGCCTGTGCGGAAATAGTCAAAACAGTCAATCATCAATTTACCACCACTTGTTTTCAATTATTTATCACATGACATCAAATGTTGGTTTTAAAGCAAACATTAGGTATGAAACAAATAATCCCAAATAGACAGATGTAAAACAATACTTAAAATAGAAACTTCCTTTCGCTTATTGTTGAAATGTAAAAAAAAGGTTTACATGATTCAAAAACGACTCTCCTTGTCAGGACGCGAATGATGGAAGCAGAATTAGTTACAAGAAAAGGTGCAGTTGCGAACGAAAAACTAAAAGGGGGAATAAGAGAAGCTGCAGTAGCAGAAGGAAAATCAGAGAAGAATTCATTTCCATGCGCAATATAGAGGTAAAACTGAACTGAGGTCATTATTAAAATTTTTCTCATTTCTCTCATTAATTGACTTTTTTTTAATTGACTTTACACTTTTGATCTTCGAATCAAAGCTGTTTATTAGATTATTCTACGAAAGCTTATTAGACATTATACGTGATACAGACATATGGATAACTTGAAACCTTCTGTTAAGAGATGAAGTGCCTGTGAGCTATGCGAATTGAGACTCTCGTCTTCTATTAGCTGACGGCTATTACCATGTTTAGTCTATTAAATATATAGTTTCTAGGCTATGTAATTCAAAAGCTTAAACAATCTGCATCGTGGTAAGTTCATTATAATGAAGATTTAAATCATTATAGATGACCAAATCTTAACAATCATTAATATAGTATGCTTCCTTTAATAATTTAAATTATAGTTTGAATATTTTATTCGGAAATAATTTGAGAGTAGGTTAAAATATCATAACTATTCGCCATTATATATGAATAACTTGAGATCAGTTTATTTCAATAACTTTTCGTATTTATCATATTACATTAATAATAATTAGTTTCAACTTTCTGAAATATATATCTGACTTTATGCATTGGTAAAATTTCCAGAGTGGTGATAAAATGCACAGATTTAACAATTAGAAATCATGTAGAATGGTTTATTTCAATAGTATTTCATATTTATAGTTTAATACTTCTAAAACGTATTAGTTAAGATATTCAGTATAATCTTTGAAATAATTCTATGCAAAAACATTTACGTCTTGAGGAAAATCTGCTGGTGATTATATCGCAATTATGTATTAGCCAAGATATGAATCTACGGAGAATAATAAATTTCAGTAATTTTAACATATTTATCATCTAAATATTAATAGTTTTGAAGTATTAACCTTTCTCATGAGGCTTTGGGAGACGATTTAGTAGTTAATAAATTATATTTTCAATCATACTAAATATGGAAAATAAGATATACTAATATTTTTTGTTTAAATTTGAGCAGGAAAAAACTTAACTGACTATTTGTGCTTCAAATAGATTTGATTCAGATATGCTCCTTTTTTAATGCATTCACCCGCATATTTAGAATAAACCTTTAAAAAGGGATATATTTCCTCAAATTACACATTGTGTTCGTTCAAACGCTATGCCTACGAGTGATTCCTCAAAAATCTTAAACATCATGTCCGAGAATGACTAAACATAGAAAGATTTTATTTTATTAATTTTAAAATATATTTTTCCCCGTAGAATGACGATTTCCCACTGAATGGAGATAACCAGAGGTTAGAGAATCGAACTCCTGTCCGAATGGGCCAGGGTTTGATCCTCGTCTCCGCTAAGACCCACCGAGTACAAGTAGTATACGTGCTTGTAAAATTTGTGGAATCAAAAGTCCTGTGGTCGGTTGCTGAGCAAGGATCTGAAAAGAAATTGCCTTCCATTTCAGATTTATGTCTAAATTGGGGAAGTAACCTCACGAATGAGTGACACTGCCATCTATCCGTCAGGTTCTGAGCTAACACGTACTTTCATTCTTGTGGTGCTCTCTTTTCAAACAAAAAGTGCACCTTCCTGATTCAATTCGCAATCTCATTGGCTAGCGAGCTTGGCTTAGCCAAGCATCATTAGAAACGACTCAGTGGTTATTTCCTATCACCTGAGCTAGTCTAGCCTTACCCATTGATCAAAAATGTGCACCTTAATACGGTATCAAGTTAAACGATATTATTTTGAAAATTTAGTCATCTTAAACTTGATTACATAATACTACTGTCCAACTTTAACTGAAGAATCTCTCAGTTTAAAACCGTATAAAGATCGCAGTAAACTTATACGATATTGCGACCCAAGGCAATGGTATTATGCTTTAATTTTGAAACTGTTTCTGAGAGTGTAGTATATTTTTGACTAAATATAATGAAACAATGTAATTATGTAATGGTACAACTTTGAATAATAATACCAGTATATCGTTGTTGTATGTATAATTAGTCATTTTTTAAAGAAGTATAGTGAATGAATTAACGGGCATAAGCCCTAGCTATTCTTTTACGGACTACAGTCTCTGTTGACAGTTGCCCATCGGAATTTCAGGATTTAGAAATATCGCAAAAGGAATTTTCTTGGAATTTTTTTATCTACGAAATGGATATTATAGTTAAAAATATGTTTATTAATTTAAAAGTATCCTTCACGATTTTCGAACCTAATGCTTGGTAGTCAGTTTTTCATCCTTGCTACATAAGTTACATACATAAGTTACAAACTTATATTCTAACTCTTTCTAGTTGAATTTAGTTCGCATATACATATTGGATACTAAACTTTTCTCCATAGAAAAGTTAATCGAATAAGAAAATCTTAAGAATTATTGTACGCCATATTAAAAAGTGCATTTGAGAGAGAAAAAAAATTTAAAATTTACCAATTGAATTGCTGTGAATCAGAGCAGAAGCTACGTTACTAACAAAACCAGTACAGATAGCAAATTACAAATTAACCAATGCATGCGTCTTCAAAATTTAAGAATCGATGCTGATGTCATATTTTCGAATATAATAAAATAATAATAGTTTTTTTTACCTGAAAACAAAAGCTAAGCTATAAGAATGCTAATATATATCTATTTTAAAGGCTTGTTTCTATAAAACTTTTGCTCACCTGATATATTAATCTAATGGACATGCAAAATAATTCTAACGGTAAAACGCATAAACTTTTCTCCCTCCAACATAAATTAAAACAGCATCTACTTCTGCGTCGTGAAAGATTTCATCAACGTCCTAAGAATCCTTCCTAGTAATCCCTAGAATAATTCGAAGTAGTTGTGTCCCTTTTCTAGAAGATATGACTGATTTGAAACAACGGAGTGACGTAGACATTACAAAACAATGGACGTGAATTCACGCTTACATGAATGTCTGAAGTCCGATTATCACTGATGTATGTGAAGTGGCAGATTATTCCAACATTGAGTCTTTGAGTCTGTTCTAAGGAACATTCGTGAAATTCCTGATGATTTATGCAAAGCATTCTTTTACGTCTTAATAGGAATAACCTTATCTTAAAGCGGATTCACATTTAAATCCGAAGAAATTAATTTTGTGTATCGCTTAAACAAATGAAGGTTTATTTTGCCCTACATATGAAATCTCAAAACTTGTAATTTGTTACTTCAAAATTATCTAGAATACAAGGTGGCCACAATTAAAGTAGTACGATTTAGAGCTACATTTCTAGAAAACTAATGAACCAAATGCTTATAAACTAGGAGGCTATAATTTATGAACTATAGTATAAATATTTCAATGTATTCTATGAGCCAAAATTAAGGTATCTAGCATAGATCAGGTAATATTGAATGTCGCTTAACTTTCTTATAAATATGCGCCAAAAATCTCCTTATCTTTAAATATTATCAATTCACAACAGTAAGAAATTCTTCACTAAACATTTCCAAGGCATTGGATCTGTTATTTTTATCTTTCAGTAGCTACTTTTCTAGCGTGCCTATATCACTTAGTTTGTGATCATTTTTTCACTATTTATTTTCACAAGGATAGCAATCAAAGATGCTGTAATTCCAGCGATTATCGTCCTCGAGTTATATGACCAGCAATATAACTCCGAACTGGTCAGTAATAAAACTATACACCAAATGCTTAATCTCTCTGTGACATAGAAAGCGTTTAGTTGTTGTCTTGTTCCAATTGTTGCTTTTTTATAATCTTTAGACTACTTTATTTATGCACTGTAAAAAATTCCCGCTCTTTTTACAGACTTTCTCTGTGTATTTGACGGTTTAAAGTTGTTTTGTTGACAAAGCGATTTTTGTTGTTTTTCATCTCAATTTAGAATTTTGTTTTCATAGTGAGACAGAAGAGCCAGAGCATTCCACTGAGGTAACTCAGAGTTGATTCTAAGCGTTGAATGCTGAACTCGACTCGTGCCAACCACAATGCAGTCATAGTTATTTTATAGAGTTTTTTGTTAAAATAACGATACTTATGTGCTTAAAAAACAGGGGCTTGTTATTAAATAACAGTATTTTTCTTCAAAATAAACGATTTTAAACTGGCACACTGGCTGATATTTTTTACTTAAAATTTAACAGACATTTCCTACATTGTGGTTGTTTACCTGATTATTTTATGTCACAAGAATATAGGCTATCTTAGTCATCCATTGCCAGTTATTCGAGTATAGGTTATTCGACTATTGTCATTTAAATCGTTTAATAATCTTCTCAATTTCATGCAAAACTTTTATACTCGTTTACAGTTTTTTCTTCTAATACCGAGAAAGCCTAATTTCATTCATCTACATGGTGATCGTGTTGTTCTAAATCTTTACACTGCTTTGCTAGTGCGAGTCAAGGTTCTGCTTCATATAAGTATCCTCTGCTCAGTTCTCGGAGAGATTTTACGATTTGAAGATGTCTCGCCAGGTGCAAGCTCTAACACTAAATAAAGAAGTTTGTTAAGTCTAGTCTCTGCTTCATAAGTAAGTGTGAGCAATATACATTGATTGAAAACTTCCTTTTTCCGCCATACTGGCATATGATTCTTTAGTTTAGCAACGTATTAGATACTTAGTAACATATTAGATTAAATTACTTAAAGGAAAAGAAGATGGTACGTTGACAAGGGAATAGCTGTTGAAGACAGATGATCAATTCTTTGTGCTCAGCTCTCAGAGAGATTTTACGATGGGAAAATGTCTCACTTGGTGCAAGTTCTAATTCTAAGTGGAGAAGTTTGCACAAACATATGTTCGGTATATAAATTTTTAAGAACTATTATCTAAAATTGCATTTTCATTTCATCATAATAAGATGCTATTTTTGCTAAAATAACTTTTATTTATTTTTATTCTTCTATTTATTTCATGTATGACATTGTATTAATTTTTAAACTAAATAAAAAACTGCAAGCACTTCTTAAATGCCTACTTCTTTAATTTAGATCTCCTTCTTCGATAAATATGCATGAATTTTTACTTTTGTTTTCTGTATAAATTATTACTTTTGTTTTTGTGCTCTACTTAACAAATCGTTGGTGTAGAGTTGTCCCAGTTAATCTAATCCTTCTAGTTGGGATTTTCAGTATCTTAGTAAAAAATATTTATACATTCCCGATTCCTTTTAACTTCTTTTTACTCTAGTTTAGTGTCTTAATACACCTTCCAATTTTTTTCACAAACATATCATACAAAATGATATCCATATGGTATGAAATTTATTACCTAATAAACATTTCGTTCCCCTTAATGAAAACAATTGTTACCAGTTTCTGAAATTATTTCAAGGTGTAAGTTAGTGAGTTAAAATAATTATGGGGAATTCAGAGCCGATACAATGTAATAAATATTTTAATTTTAAAATATAAATTATATAAGTTTTCTCTCAAATAGTTGTGTTGTTTCAGATATTGCATTTTTTTTTTTTAAAATTGTGTATCTCTCTCTAAATATTTTATCAATCAACTATGTATGTTGAGTGATAAGAACGCAAAATATATTCTTAAAAAACATTCAAAAATACTCAGGATTTGTATGAGCCACAATATAATTCTTTTCATTTCCGGTGTCCAATCCCCTGTGGCGGCATGCCCACTCATCTCAGATTGATGGGCATCAGCTTGACTGGGAAATAAAGGCGGCCTGCGCACAATGCTAACCACATTGTCATAATCATGCTTTTGGTCATGAAATTGTAGAGCTTTCACCTCCGTGGCCTCCATGACACGTGATACACAGCGGGCTGTTGCGGGAATGCTTTACTTTAAATTTTTATAATATGTGGGAAATATTTTGAACTTGAAAAACAATTGCATAAATTTTAAAACATAAATTATTTCTGAATTTCTTGTCCAGAAGTAATATAATTAAAAGCACAGAGATTTAATTAAAAACTAAATATTAATCTAAATATTTTCGTATCTACCTATATGGTTTAAGCCTTAATGTACAAAGCCAAAATTATTCTAAACTTGTAAAAACTTTAATAAAATTCTTTTAAATTAAAATTTTTAGTTCATTTTTATGTTCGTAAAGCATTCTGAATCATTGCAGTTCAATTATTATCTATTCCTTAAATCCTAAACTACTTCATTATTTTTCAATCACTTATCTCATTTTAAACCTAAAGCTTTTTAAGCGAAATAGTGTGCTCATTCAAATATGCAGTTTTAAACATCTTGTGAAACACTAAAAATTATTCAAAATCTCGTACGATCTTGAGCACAATTCTTATCCATTAAAATTTTAAACTCATTTTTATTATATGTGTAAAATATTTCCAAATTTTTTTTCTTTTCTTCGCACTGATGAAAAATCATTAATTCTTCTTAATCTTCACTTCTCATTCTAAAACACATTTCTTTTAACAAAGTTCATCATCATTAACTAACCTTTTCCCTTACTTTCTAAAGTACGAAAGTAGGACAAGAATTGTTAATTAAATAAAGGAAACGAAAATGATTTTTTTAATACTTTTCTTGTATTATCGTTTATTTTATTCTCACTAACGAACCCAGCCTGAGTTGATAAATGGAATTAAAATAAATCGATGGAGCTCAGCTCCATCGATACTCGATTGTCGTATCGAGAACCAAAAATTAATTTCTAGCTCTTAGTGTTATAAGGTTGAGACGCTTTCTAAAAAAATTACCTGAATCACTATAAATGATAATTGTTCTCATTACCTTACAGATACTTTGAATGGATAATGAGAAAAAGATTAGTTTTTTCGCGTCATAATTTTCTTTTTTTGTCATTCTTTATCATAATCCTCGAATATTGAATTTCTTTCGAACCAATATTTTTTTAAGGAATTTTACCTTCAAAAAAATGGCGCTGAAGTTTGGAATAAATCTCATTTTCTTTTAAAACTTGTTTTATTTCTAATTGCATTAAGACATTCTTCAATTGATGTATGAAGATTGGGGGATCGAGCTTTTGATTAATTAATTTTTTTATGCTAGCTCGACTTTTCACGTTTTTTATGAACAAAAATTATTTTTTGCCAACAATCAAATAAATCGTTTAAATGTAATGTTATATACGAATTTAAACTTTTTATTGCTATTTTAACTTAGATGCAGATTTGAAATTTATTGAATTTGTAACAATAACTAAATTAGAAGCCTATCTTATAATAATTATTACAAGACATTTTATTTTTTAAATCTACGGGGAAAATTTGGTTTCTAATTGATTTTGTTGAAATCTGGATATGTAATCTTACAACTTTTTTCATTTTGCAAATTTTAATCTAAACCTAACTCCTTTCGAATTGCTACAAATTGCCAAAAAAATTTTTGACTTTTTCTAAATTATTTCGTAATGCCGTATTTCATATTTGACACTATGGTACAATATAGGGCCGTATTGTCATACTTGGCGCAATGGTTCAATATAGTGTAGTATTATCATACCTGTGGTTCAGCTTGGACGGATACGTGGTTCAATTGAATGCTTTTTTACAGTTATCTCAAATTTGCACAGTAAAATAATTCAAGGATATCTACTAATGATTCAAAGATAAACCAATTTTTCTGAGTTCCCTAAACTCCCTCTTATCCAATTATCAATTAACCATAACACCACATTAATCGGATTATAATAGTTTACAGAAACCTTGTGGATTAGCAATAATTTAAAATATTATTCGGATCTAATATGCTAATATGCTCTCCTGATTAAACTTCGGTAACCATGATTCCCAAATTGTGGTTACCTCCAATATTTTGGGAGTCAGAAATCCGAACCCGTCAAAAAACTGTAGGTTTATTAAGAAAAAATACGGTTTTGTGTCTGATTTCCTAACTTAAAACATCGTCTGCACTAGTTAATTAGCATATTTAAAGTCGCCCCTTCAAACCATTAAGATTGAGTCCTAGAAGGTGTAGATCCAATCATTAGATCAAAAGTTATTCAGAGTTGTCCGTTTATTTATTTATTTACATGGTGCACTGTACCTTTGAATTATTTACATGAGAATTAATTTAAATGAATTAATAATCTTCGCTATTAAAAAAAATGAAGGAAAAGAAAAGAAATACTTCACAAAGCGAAGTAAATAGGTATTTTTGCAAGTTATGTGCAGTAGAAACATTATTAAGATGTTAATGCAGCATAACTTTAAATAAATATACAATGAATACGGAAATTTATAAAATAAATGTTTGTAATTGTTATTCAATATTTCAATAAATTATTATATTTATCTTTCATTTTTTAATTTAATACTAACAACCAATTACTACTAACGAAAAAGTAATACACTAGTTTAGTAATTTTTCCATTTTCCGTTTTAAACAAATTATTTTTATCAATACTGCTGAATGTACTAAGTGGATAATAACACAAATGAATGAAATAATTTGTAACGAAATTTTCAATTTAATAGGTTTAAAAACACATTATACTTCATTCATTAACAAAACACTCTTGTTAATATAATCATCATACAGTCCGTAAATGTTTATAATTAGTGATCCAATTAGCAACTAATTATTTTTTGGAATATATTTCACTTAACGATCGTTCAATTCATTTCAAAAGCAATCAAGCACGCTGCAGCATTTTATCAGTAAATGGATGATGAAACCATTAATATTCTTTTAAGAGTCTATGAACTTGAATAATTTCACTACATCCGAAATGCGAGCGTAATTAGATGATTCTACAATTATTTACACTGTCTCAAATGTCGCGGTAAAACCAATCTGTCATAAGTCATATAAATCAAAAAATCGAACAATAACATCTATTAAATTTAGCTTATATTTATATTAAATTTAACTAATCTAAAATAAATTCAAATAAATCTAAAATAAATTCACTATTCTTTGATATTTCACTACCACCAAAATGCAAGCATAATTGATTTTACACAAACAAAAAATGCCGCGTTATAACGAATCTGGCGTAAGTCATATAAATAAAAAAAATATGTATAACAGTTACAACTATTTAATTTAACTTTTATTTATGTTACATTTAACTAAGATGTAAAATAATTTTTTTTTAAATTTCTCGGAAAAAATAGTTAAATAACATTTGTTTTAACTGTTATTTTTCATTTTCAAATAAAACTGTCAAATAACCATAAATAAGATGGTATTCAAACTGTTAATTGTGAGGAAAACCGTTTATCATTTGCTTTCACATTTCATTATGGCTAAACAACCAGAATTTTATCACTTCAAATGGGTACATGTTATAGCCAAGAGGGTTAATCTATCAATCTCGTGACCGACAGATCAGGGGTTTAAGTCCCAGCGTTGATAACATAATCGATCCTCCTTTTGCCTTCGACCCATGAAGTATTTCCAGTATCCTGCAATTTCCTATTTGTGAACCTGGGTTATAAATACGATACCCTCATTCACGCATAGATGGCAGCACCATGATGCTGCTAAATTATCGACGATTTCCGGTTAAGTTTCTATTTAAAAGTTTTGATACCATGCTAGTTATAGTTGGTTAAAAATGCATAGTTTTGTAGTCATGGTTTCTGGACCATAATAGTTGAAAACGATTTCAAAACCGTAAAGGTAAAAAATGTTCTTTGCCTTAGACTTTACGGTAAACTTGATGGACAGGCTTCTGTCGATCATTTTACCATAATTTTGGAATGAAAATTCAAGCAGTGTACTATAAAATAATTTCACTATAATTTCACTATTCCTTAATATTTCATTGCATCCGAAATGCGAGCGTAATTATAAGAATCTACAGTTATTTACACAGCCACATATGTCGTGTTATAACCAAGCTGTCATAAGTTACAAAATCAAAGAATCAAACTATAACACCAACTAAATTTAACTTATGTTTGTATTAAATTCAAGTTAGTTGTAAATTAATTTAAATTATATTAAAACTCTAGAAAAAAGCAAATGCAAGAATCTAATCGTCATCCAGACTTAAATTTGTTAAAATTATTAGTCCACTGATTTTCCAATAAAATGTAGCTTAATATTACGCAAAGCTTAAATTTATGTAGCAATACTTAGATTTATTCTACATTTTATGGGAAGCTGCTAAATGGCAGAAATTTTATGTAAAATATAGAATAAATACTGTGTGTTCCGTGGAGACCACTCTTAATGTATATTTAAGAATCCTCATCAAAAATAAAAGCAAAAGAGTATATACATGAGGGAATGAAATTAATTTAACCGACGAAATTAATAAAGCAACACCCTAATCGAAATTGGAAAAAAATCACACTACAGGAAAGCGAGAGTAATTAAAATAACGAGAGTAATTAACAGATTAGTGAAAGAAGATTATTAGAATCACCTTCAAAATTTTTGCCTTCCAGTTAAATCTTTTTTGTTGAAAATTACATCCCTATATGTATACTTTTTTGTCTTCATTTTTGATAACGATTTTAAAAATTCATAATAAGGACGGTCACTACAGAACACCCTGTATATAGATATACATAGTAATACGTGTAGTAGTTATGCATAAAATATGGAATAAATTTATGGAATAATACGTAGAATAACTCTATACTATTGCAAAATAGACCGAATAAGGAAAAAGAAACAACTTTAACAAAGTTTTTATCCGATAACTTTCACTTTGGCAATACAATTAATCAATTAATTATTATTATTATATTTTTACAGTTAGCAATTTTGTAGTACCTTTTGTAGTTTTCTTCCAGCGGGAAGTCGAAACTTGAATTTTTCGTGATTTTTTCTTCTCAACGGGGTTTGCGACTCCATGTTTTATTATTTCATCCTTTAATCGCCATTCTGAATTTTTCGGTCAAATTTTGGAACACTCTTTATGCATATAAAATTGAAACTAAAATAAATACTGATTTCCTAAGGGCCTTAATATAAAGCAGCTATGGTTACTGCGAGATTGGAATCCGCTACTTCTAAGTAATAGAATATTTGGCGGAACGGCGAAACCGATCAGTCGGGGAGGCCCCATATATAAGCTGACGAAAAAATAAAATTTGAATTATTGTTCAAAGTAATTCCAACGTCATTTTTCTCAAAAAATGTGATACCATTCTTATTTTATCAGCAATAACTTTTTAAGACAGTCAAGTCTTGCATGAGATAAAAGAAACGGGGCTTGTTTTTTTCCTGAGTTACTGATCTGAATAATTGAAAATATTTATCTTTTTATACTATTTTAGCTTTTCTGTCATACTCTGTCAAAGTATTAACAAAAAAAAAGAATATTATGCCCCAAATTCGATATTTTAAAGCGAAGATCAATATCTTTTTACTCTTTCTGGTGCAGAAAATTTCACAGAAAAATTAATCTAATAGTACTGTAATACATGGAATGTTTTCTAAATAAAAACGTATATTTCTGTTCTATGTTACATATTTGCCAAGCTTTCCGCATTTTGTTGAAGATTTTATTTTTGTATTTAATGTGCTAGCAAAATTTCTACATACATACTTGATGCTACTTTTAACAAATTTAGTTTAATTTGATTTTAACTACCACTACATTTTCATAGTTTCATCTTATTAATATCAGGAGTGATAGTACTTTTATTGTGTTGCCAGGGTTTGCCCAGGGAGACTTAAAAATGCAAAAGGATGGTAAAAAATGTAAATTTATCGTGGTCACTAAGACGTCCAAGACGTCTCATAACAAATCAATACCTCTGGGAGTACTTGATCGGAGATTGATCATGCTCTGGTTCAGGTGAAAATTACGGTTTGCCGATGGATGGATGGTGTGTGTGTCATTTCTGTTAAATGGGATGTGACGTATGTATGTTGTCTGCGAATCATCCTCAGGGATGCTTCCCAGACCGTCGCCAACTACTTTCTTTCCATTGTGCAGCTCAAATGCGACTTAAATAAAAGAACCGTTCCATATCTAAAAATTTAAACTTTATTTATTTTAACTATTTATTAGTTTCATTAGTTTTTGTTAAAAGTTATGTAATACCTTTAAGCAAAACAAAGACAAAGTCCTGATTTTCGTTTGAATAACATATCTTACGTGATTGGATTTAGAGCAGAAACTAAGCTTGAATTATTGTACAATGTATTGCCAACTTCTCTCAGTAAAAAATGTTTTACCTTTCCTGTTTACAGCAATAACTTTTTAAGATAGTCTTAAGTCTCGCATGAGATAAACGAGATTATGAATCCAGTTTGTGCTATAGACAAAGAAGCATGGCTTGTTTTTTCCCGAGTTACTTATCTGAAAAATTGAAAATATAAATCTCTCTGTAACAAAAGATATCATTGTGGACTTTCTTTCACACTCTGTCAAAGTATAAAAAATGTAGAGTATATTTCACTTAAAGTGGTTTGTCTAGAACTAATCCTCTGTGGAACGCCCCCAAACCAAGAGTTGACAAAAGACAAATTTCGTATATCGGTCCCACAAGATTCCACTTTCGGATTACTTTCTTTCCAACTCTTCAAACTAGAGTTGGAATTCATTTGGGTAATTGTTTCTAGATCTTAATCTTTTCTTTCTATTACAAATTCAATGCCTAAACAAAATATCGAAGAGTTTTTATTCTTACTTCTTAAAGACAAATACTCATATTTTCTATGCAAATAAAGAAGTATGACTCCTGATAGTGTCTAGGATATACATACGGGAAAACACTAGACCGAAAAGCAATAAAACTTATTTGCAAATCATTTTTCTATGAATATGATATACCATAAAACTTATTATTTTAAGGCCAATAAGGAATATATTTCGTGATTAACTCATTACTATGCAAAAGTGGCTTAATTAAAAACTTGAAGAAATGAAATTTATAACATTAGAAAATATCTAATGATTTCGGTTAAAATGTTTGGCGAAACTTATAAAAATAATTAGTTTTCTAGTTTTAATTTTTGTTTATCATTCAATAAAATTTTAGCTAATTGAAAGAAGAGCATTATTAGAATATTCGCTGGTATGAATTATAAATGCATTTTGGTAATTTCTAGATTTATTATTTGCATTAAAATGAAGTTAAAATAAAACATATTATTTCAAATTCAAATCTTAACTAACTACTAGCTAGAAAAATAATGATAAGATATATTCAGTACAATTCATTTTGAAATGAGTCTGCTAATTTCAAAAATCTTCATTTAAACTATTAAAATTAAAACAAATAATGAAACCATAAAAATTTTTATAAAAATTGTCACCTTTGTAAATTGAAAGGCCTATTCATAAACAATAACAAGCCGTATTTTTGACACAATGCAAGCGTTGTTTAAAATTTAAAATTTTTTGAGGAAAGATCTTCTTTTAATCTTATTTAACTGTACAACATAATTTATTTTGCCAAGTCTTTAAATTTTGCTTACCTCAATGTATGAAGATACTAAGTGAATGTGTTTTTGTAGTGGAAGAAGATTCCAAGTGCATTTGGCAAATAACAGCCTATGAGTAATCATAGTAAGCATCTCTTGACAAGCAAGATAAAATGATAAAAGTTGAACGCTATAACTCGAGCAATTTCAAAGTACTAGAAATTTAAATCATACGTTTTGAAGAAATTTTTATATTAAGTCAGCAAATAAATTATATTTTATTTTAATATCATATTACTAATTTTTCGGAAGAATTAATTTTTGTTTTCTGTCTCCTGCATTTAAATTATTTTGCTATAATGTTTATTAACATATTTATGTCCAGAATTCAACTAAGTTAGAATTTCGGACAAGAAAAAACGAACGAAAAAAAGAACAAGAAGTGTTTCATATTATAAAAAATTTCGAATCAAATTACGGTATAAAGTACCGATACTTTGAGTGCATCATCCGTAAAATCCATTTCGTACCATAAATTAAAACGCAATTTTTAAAGTATGTATTTACACTCCTCAAAAGTGAAATTGCAACACCAAGAAATAATGCACGTAGCGTCATGCAAACTTCAGGAGCGATAGTAGTGAGATGGATATGCAAATGATTAAATTTGTGCACGCATCTGATCACGTGGTACGCATATTCGGGCTATAAAGGCCAGCAACTTTCCCTTCTCATAAACGGCATCTGAGGTTAAGCGTAGCATTTGCGACTTTCGAAAAAGCGTAGAAAATGCCTCTGAGACGTCGGCTAGCTCAATACCATCAGTTAACGACCGGGGAACGTGACAGTATTATCGAACTCCATGAACTTAGTTTGTCGCTGCCCTCAATAGCAACTCGTGTTGGGCACATTGGAGTACCATCCAACGTTGTGTCACACGATGGATTCAGGAAGGTCTACGTGCACGCCGAAGAGGAAGTGGTTCGCACAGGTGCACGTCAGAGCGCACAAACCGGCGTATTCACCAGTTGACTATTCGAGACCCTTTCTCCACGGCACGTGCCATCCGAAGCCGGTTGCCTTCAGGAGCAGGTGGATCTGTGTCCACCCAAACCATACGCAACAGATTGCATGAAGTACAGTTACGCGCACGGGTACCAGCAACAGGGGTACCGTTGACCGCCTTACACAGGGCTAGACGCCTGGCGTGGTGTCATCATCATCGTACCTGGACCATCCAATGGCATCGGGTATTATTCACGGATTAATCTCGTTTCTGTCTGTGGAGAAATGACGGCCGTCGACGGGTATGGCGGCGACCCGGAGAACGCTACGAGCCAGCCCATTACTCCGAGCGTCACAACGGTCCTACACCGGGCATCATGGTTTGTGGTGGCATAATGTTTGATCACAGAACGCCCCTGGTACACATTCACGGCAGTTTGACAACGGACCGCTATGTCACACAAGTTGTGTATCCCGTTGTTCTGCCCTTGTTGCAGGACGCACCCAACACGGTATTCCAGCAAGACAATGCCAGGCCGCATGTCGCACGGCGAACTCTTAACAGCCTGACTGGATTTGACATCCTTCCCTGGCCGGCAGCTTCTCCAGATCTGAATCCCATAGAACACCTATGGGATCTCATTGGACGTGGCATGAACAGAGGACCAATGGCGCAAACCATCGATGATCTGCGCACAGCATTGAATGTGGCTTGGCAAAGGTTACCTCAGGCAACCATCAATGGAATCATTGATAGCATGCCTCGCCGGATTGAGGCCTGTATAGCTGGCCGACGTGGCCACATTAGATGTTGAATAAATTGCTTTATAATGATTTTATTAGTCTGTTTTTTTAATCATTTGTATATCCATCTCACTACTATCGCTCCTGAAATTTGCATGACGCTACGTGCATTATTTCTTGGTGTTGCAATTTCACTTTTGAGGAGTGTATTTAGTTAGAGTGATTCAGTTATTTTACTGTAATTATAATTGTTAAAATTACGGTATGTTAAAATTGTTATTCCGTAATCTGTTTCCGATACTTTTTCCCCTAATTTAAACCAGAATTTATTAAAGTGTAGCTGTTTTTGATCAATACAAATCAATGAACTGAAAACGAACTGTTAATGTCAATGAACTGAAATGTTTAAATAACTGATAAAATCAATGAAGAAAAAACAATTCATGAATATTATTTTAATACAAATTGTCTTATATTATATAAAATTTGCAAATATATTCAAGTTCTATTTTTTCTCTGCAGCAATAGAAATTAATCATAGATTTATAAATTGCTTAAATACCTTTATATATTATATAAAAGTAATTTATAGATTTATATTTTACTTTTCAATATTACTTTTAATTTATTGAATTTGCAAACATTTTTTTGGAAATGGAATGCCGTATTTTTACTTAGATAAAAGCAATATTTGAAAATATATCTTACAAAATCAAAAAAAGGTTAAAATTATTTTTCATTTTTTTTATTTTTATTTTATTTAAAGAGATAGTGAACCATTGAAATATCAAAATACGTTATTTCATTTCAGTTATTTCTTTATAAACTCTAACCAAAAGCCCATTTTTCATAAGTATGTATTTTTCGTACACATATACCAGAAAATTATTCATTACATTTTAGAAATGAAAAAGATTAATACAACGAACAAAACATTTCACATTTTTGCCCAATTTTCTGGTATATCTAATAAATACTTCGAGAACAATTTCTTATATCAAGACAGCAAATGAATTTATCTCTTATTTTATTGCCATATTAGTAACTTCTAGAAAGAATTACTTTTTATTAACTATCTTCTATATTTATATTCTTTCACAAGAATGCTTATGAACATATTTATGTCCAGCATATAAAATCAACTAAGCTGGAATTTCGGACAAGAAATAAAAGACGAGAAATGTTTCGCTACATTCCTAAAAGGCCTAACATTATGGTTTATTCCAACATAATGACTAACGATGTCACCTTTCTTTCGAGTATACTAATGGCCTGAGTTAGTAGGCACAGAAAAGCTTGTATTATTTTTCTCAGAACTATATATTGCTTACATATTTCTCATTTTTAGATATAACATCTTGTTTAAGAGGTGTAACTCCTTGACGGACAACTCTATCTTCTATTTATTTGCCGATTCGAACGAGATTGAATCTATTTTGGTAATTAGCTATCAAAGTCGATCATATATTTAATATAAATAGTAATCATATAGTTAGATCATATAGTTAATATAAATTAGTACAATTTAAGTTAAGATGGGAGAACTTAAATAAAAACCAAACGAAATTGCAAAAATATGCATGTCAACAAAAACAGTACTTCTGCAGGGGCCGCAATGCCCTGCAAACATATTGGAATCTTTCTGTAGTCAGTGGTTCAACCAAAAAATGACAGTACCCCGAGATCCCATAATGGAAAACAAAATAAGAATAGAAACTCAATACTTCAAAAATTCAAAAATTAGGAAAAAAAGAAAAATCCAGAGAAACACATTTATATCCAAAAGCCACATCAGCCAAAAGTTCTCTGAGAATAATAATAATATATATATATATATATATATATATCTATATATATATATCGATTCGCTGAGCGTTATGAACAG
>NC_092215.1:23395199-23426500 GCF_043381705.1 Parasteatoda tepidariorum
AACTATGATAAACTATTCCTAAAGCCACTGGACGGAATAGTTTGGATGTATGACCTTTTATACTGGATTAGTTAAATATTTTTTAGTTACTTTTTAATATTTGTAGCCTCTTAAAATTAATTTAATTTTAATTGTCCAGTATAATAAACAGTTTATTTATTTATTTATTTATTTAATTATTTTTTATTTTTGTATAAGTGGAATGGGCTCTGGTTCGTAAAGAACCACCCCAGATAAATGCAGGTGATACGTGTATACTTTAAAATTATGTAAGGTTGTATGAATGAAGAATAAAACCTATAAACGGTTTTCTATTCCTGTATGCAGGCTCTGATTTTTAAATAAGCCACCCTATGAAAGATGGATATGTGTATTCTGTAAAATTATGTAAGGATTTATGAATGAAGGATAAGTCTATAAACGGCTTTCTATCCTGACAGACTGACTTTTATATTAATTTCCTTATAAATGATTTTTTTTTTTTAGTCTGCTAATTTAATCAATCCGTTAAACATTTTTATTATTATTTCAATTTTATTACATTTTTACTAATTGTTTCTCATAGATGGCAGCACTAATATTTTACCTAAAAAAAAATTTTCTTCTTCTTCGATCAAATATATTTTTTTAATTTCATTTCATTCGATTCAAGCTATAAGCACAACTTCCAATATTTTACATCTTCGCGATTTTTGTTAACTGTTTTATTATTGTACTTTTAAACCTAAACCGCGTTTTATTTCACGCCGGTAAGTTTGATTTCTTTTTACATTTTTCTTTTATTTCATGATTTTTTACAACATACGGTTTTTTGCGATATCGACACATATAAAGAATAATTTTTATCTTAGGATAATTATTCTTTATTCAGAAATATCGCAATAGATGTGTCTTGATAACGACTATTTGCTTTTACCATTCTTGTTTTTCTATTTATTTTATTCATGTCTTTCATGTTAATTTGTGTGTATATATATATATATATATATAACTCTAAAAGTGCATGAAGCTATCAAAATGTTGAGAATATATGCATAAATAAATATTCATGGAATCTAAGTTAACTTATTGCCATACCCTCCAACTACTGCCGAACTTCCGTAGTTTCAGAAAATATTTCTGCTAGTTGTAGCAAAGGTGATGCTTTAATATTTTTAAAAATTGAAATTAAATGAATTTTAATCACCCTAGACAATTAATAAATTTGAAAAAACACATAAAAGGTCAATTGAACATATCGTTTAAAAATTTAGACTAAAAAAATTTCAGTAGTTTACTATCCCTCAAAAATACATTTCGCATAAACTTCAAATGCTGGAAGACGCATTCATTTTTATCAATAATGCAAGAAGTGTATTCATGATAAAAAGTGAAAATGCATCGAAGTTTCAAATGTATTTATAAAAATAATAATAGCGCGATTTTAAATATTTAACCTATGGTAAATAAGGAACTAATTAAATAAATTTTATTAATTCCTGCCAAAGGAAAAATCATTAGTGAAGTCATATCTTACAGGACGTTACAATGTAGGTTTTTGGTGACGTCACAATTTGACGTCATTTAGGTGTCAACCAGAGACCGAAATGAGACATTTAATTGTTGAAGAGACGGGTGTGACGAAGATGTGGCATATTCACAGTCACATGGTAACCCTGTTGTGACAATGTCACAGTCTCATCACACAGTGACAGTTGTGACTCTACTGCGACTATTAAATGCCTCATTATGATATCATATTGACATCTGAGTGACGTCAAAATATGACGTCACCAAAGGTGAACAAAGTAACCCCTTTTTTAACCTGCGCATCAACATTGCTAAAGTAACTTGTGATTACATAAATGAAACTCCGTGACTTTGTCATTTCTGCTACAATCTTATAACGGTATTATCTGGGTCATGTCAACAGGAATTCATAAAAATATGTATGTCAATAAATAATAATGCATGGTACACTTTTAAAATTCATTAAAAATTTATTTATTTATAATAATACTCAATAAATTATTGTGTGTAGTAAGAACGATTATGTTTAATTTCTTACAACATTTATCATAGATTATAGTTCTGAATATATATTATTGGAACCGGAAAGTAATGTCGTTTCGGAGCATTAAATATTTGTTAGTCTTAAAAACCTTAAAAAACTTAAAAAGTTAAAATATTTAGAAAATATGGAAAATAATAAAAAATAATGACAAGAGAAGAAAATTATAAAAAATATTTTTCAAAAGCATCATTTAAAAAAATATCTTTTAATTATCTAAAAAAAATATTATATATCCGGAAAACAAAATAAAGAAAAGATATAATCTCTTCATCAGCTCACACGATTACATCCGCAAAAAGGAGTGCTTTCTAATCTTGTATCAATATAGTGAAAGCAAAATATATCAGTAAAATAGTGTGAGGAGCACTCAAAAAAATTGAAACGAAAATAGAACACATTAAGTAAAAAATGTATACGAAATAAAACATATCAAGCAAAAAACGGAAAATAAAATGTAAAGAAATTACAAAATTGTACACGAAAGGAAATCTATTCAGTGAGGAGCGAATTAAAATGAACTTACGCGTACCGGAATCTTTCAAGAATGATTTAAAATATTTTCGTAATAAGATTGCCAGATTACAAAATATGAAAACAGAAGCATAAATAAAGTGATATCTTATGGCACGTTCTTACTGCAATACTGAAGAGCGTTCAGTTTCTTAGTTACCTTGGATGGTAAATAACTTCGTATATTTTATTTTCTGTCTTTTGCTTGATGTGTTTTATTTCGTATACATTTTTTACTTAATGTGTTCTATTTTCGTTTCAACTTTTTTGAGTGCTCCTCACACTATTGTATTGATATATTTTGTTTGGCTATATTTATACAATATTAGAAAGCACTCCTTCTTGCGGATATAATCGTGTGAGCTGCTGAAGAGATTACATCTTTTCTTTATTTTGTTTTCCGGATTTTATAAATTTTTTTTTTAGATAATTAACTATTCATATAACTGTGGTCATAAAAAATAACAAACAACAGTTTATAAAAAATAAAAAAAAATTTAAAAAAGCATGAAATTTTAATTAAAAAACCGGAAAAAAGGCCGGAAAAAAAGATATAATCTTTTCTTCAGCCCACACGATTATATCCGCAAAACAGAGTGCTTTCTGATATTGTATTAATAAAGCCAAAGCAAAATATATTAATACAATAGTGTGAGGAGCAGTCGAAAAAATTTTTTATAAAAATAACAACAAATAAAATAGATCACAAAAATTAAAAATAAGTAAAAATAACATGTAAAATTACATCTACGATTACAAAATTGTTGATTGGGCTCATTATTATAAAAATGAAGAGTAAACTAAAAATTGTGATCACAATGATAAAATATTAACTCGGCAATCGAAAATAAACACCCAATAAGAATTTGAAAGCGAAGGAACTTTTAGACAATAAATTAAATGGACTTAAAAATATCGTAAATTAATACATATCATTATTCTTTAATTATAAATCTTAAAACACTAACTTATTTTAATTAACCTTAAATCACAAATACTAATTCATTCTCTAATTTAAGAGCTCGTCTTGATAGAAAAACAAAATAAGTAAGACCCACCCCATTTATATGCTTTTATATTTTGCTTTACCAAACACTAATTTGTCTCGCAAAATAAAACGGAATTTGAAGTTCAGAATTTTTGTGTCAAATTTTTTTCATATAATTATATTATTAATTTAAATTTTAATTTAACCATTTAAATTTTTCATTCAAGATTTAAATAGGTTCACGTCATTAAAGGAGTTAGCACACTTAGAAAAAATAATGGTTGAAGCTACCAGAATATGGTAAAATTAACCATGGTTTATCTCTATGGGAACACAAACACTCGATAATTTTTATCGAAGCGTTTTCTTGATGATTTTGATAAAATTAACAATAACTATAAAATATAATTTTGTAATCTGTGATAAAATTTGGCAAATTTATCATAATATCTCAGAGCATGTGGTAAAAACCATTTATTCGGAAGAATTTACTTTTCAGTTTTGCATTATTATTAAATGTGTGGTAATACTGTTATTTTGTAATCCAGAATTTCCGGTAAACCATTAACATACGTAAGGAAAAATTAACATAAATTACCATGGTTTAAATACCGTATATTTTGGTTTTATTACGATAATTATTATTTTTTCACCAGAAATGTCATTACCGTATAATTACGGTAATTTCATCAAAATTTTTTCTCCGTGTAGATTTTTATAATATAAAGAAGGTGTTTTTTCCAATATTTCATTGTGCTAGAAACCTAATGTTTTCATTTGTCAGCTTCACAAGTGCGAGATATCTTCAGTGAGGCTTTATCAGAAGGAATAAAAATGTAGCAACAAATTAATTAAGTTTCATTACACTTAATTGCCCTTCCCCTCTGAATCTTATTAGTATCTTGCATAACATTTTTTAAAAAAATCATAACAAACAATTTAACAAATTAACATTTAATTTAACAAATGACGTATAAAGTAATTTCAAAAGTTTCTCTTTGAAATCCAAATTAAATGCTCCGTGAAAATTTATGAAAAATCCACTTTTTTTATTGCATTTAAACATATATTTTTGTAAGCATTTATTTGCATTTCTAAATTTTATTTGCAACTAAATTTTTGAAGAAACTGAATTTATTTTTTAAAAATTTTATCGCAAGATAGGGTTTTTTTCATTTAAGTGTGATTAATTTTTTTTTAATTAATATCTCTTGAACTCTTCAATATTTTTTCAAATTTAGAATCTTGTGCATGTTCCGCTAAAAATTTAATTTTTACACGGAGAAAGAAATTCTGGCAACATTGCCGTACTGTACGGTTACAACATTTCTGGTAAAAAAAAACTTAATTTTTGTAAAGAAGGTTGAAATATACGGTATTTAAATAATTCATGTGGTAATTATTCCGCTCATATGGTAACGGTCTTCCTGAAAATATAGTTTTAAAATTACTAAATTTTACCTCATTTATGAAATCTTATCAGGTATTATAAAACGACATTTTATTGTTAATTTTACCAAAATAATTACCCAAGCACTTCGGTAAAAATTACCGAGATTTTTATTGTTCCCATAGTGCAACAAACACAGTAAATTTTACCATATTCTGGTAGTTTTGACCATATTTTTTCTCAGTGTAGCAATAAAAAAAAATTTTTTTAAGAGTATTCCCTTAATAATATAAAATATTGTATTGATATAAGCTCGCATGACTTTTAAAATTTATCTATCACGTATTCGATAATTTAAACCATAAATGATTCAGAATGATACATGAAAGAGTTAAGAAGCTATCTTAAATTCAAAGCATAGTCGGTGGAAAATTTATTGATGAATATGCTCTATTGCTGTCTAACTATAATTTAATGGATATTACACAGCTTAAGTTGAATTGCATACATAGCAGAACACAATAGAATTGGTGAACTCTAGCCTTTATAATAATATATGAAACGATAGTAAAGACTGTCATTTCCAAACCATCTTGCTACCAACATAACTCTTAATAATGTATAATACGATGGAAGCTTAGTATTACCTAGTATAGGATTGAAGTATTGTAAGCAGTTTCTTAATGGATTTTCAACACTTGTTTCGTTTTACATTTTACATGATCATAGCGCAATTTTGAAGTTATTATTAAAATTTTTAAATGTCTTTAATGTAGTAAAACTTCTTGTCGCGATTATTTTGCTGGTGATAAAAAACAATAAACTTTTTGTCATACTTGTGCTTAATAACTTTTGCTTATTGAAAAATTAACAGAAAATTACACTGTAAAAAATTCTAGATCAAATTCCGGTAAAAAGTAGCGGCACTCAGGATGCCAGTTCTTTTTACTGTAAGTTTCCTTTTTACCGGAATGTGTAACGGGACAAAAAATCTTATATACCGTAAGTTTTACAGTAATTATTATCACATAATCACTGAATCACTCTAATTAAATAAATATTACTGTAAAAATTACGTTATAATATTTTATTGTGAAAAAATGGATCTTACGGGTAATGCACCCAAAGTGTCGGTACTTTATACTGTAATTTGTTACAGTGTAGAATTAATATTTTCAAAAACTTTGCATGATTTTATGCCTCGTTAAGTACGGATTTCTTTTTTTTTTTCTAGCATAAATATATAAATTTAAAATTAAACTATCTGAGTTAACTTTTCACTACAACTTGAAAACAAAGGGTGGTCTTTAATCACCAACATTAATATATATTTTTAGAATTCCTGATAAAAAAAAAGTATACGTAATAGAAGTCACCAATTAACACTCAAATATAAAAGCGCATAAATTTCTTAAAAATTCTGAAAAATTCTTTTTTAATAAATCGAGAAATTATTTTTACGGAAAAATGGATTTTACGGTAAATGTGGATTTTATGGTAAAATGGATTTTACTGATGATACACTCAAAGTGGTGATACTTTTTAACAAAGTGGCGTAATTTTTTACTACGTAGGGTTTCACCTTTTCTCAGATACCTCAAATTATAAACAACTTTGTTTTCCTTGCTAAAGATTTAAAGGTTTTGATAAATTGTGTATGTTTTGTGTACGTCTTTTTATTTCATTTTTGGCAAGGAATCTTGAAATATATGTTAAATATGCTAATTACGGATCACCTTGTAATGCAGGAATTTTGATCTAAAGCTAAAATTTATGGTCTTCACCTAATGCAAACTAATGAAATTGGTTTTAAAAAAGTGCATTTGATATAATTATTAAGTTTCACTCGACAATGCTGCAGTTTTATAACGAAGTTGTTTAACTGGTTTATTAGTTTACGAAAATTAAAATTATCACTGAAGATTTGCTCGGAAACTGTTTAACTGTCTTATTACTTTACAAAAATATGATTTTTTCCTCTGAAATTTTGTAAATCCCTTTTTTGTCATATCCTCCTTTGAATGTAATTTAGATGAAATATCCTCATCAATAAGAAATTTTCGTCACATCATGCATATTATTGTGTATATCTTTTTTAAGAAATTAAAAATATTACTTTTTAGAGAAAAGTTAGGAAAATAAATTTCTTTTAAAAAAATATATTAAAAATTTTCTTTACAAGGAATTAAAACTTGTATTAAGGTATGCGCTTCGGTTCAACACAATTTTTCTAACAGCCTCGTTTAAATTTTAATGTCATTTTTGGTAAGCAGGGCACCCAAAATTATAAATCTGAATTAAATTTAGAAAGTTATTAAATATTCCTTCAAAATAAGAACAAATTTGTGACGGAAATTACAGCTCTACAACAAATACAACTCTACAGCTGAATAACGACACTAACAGCTCTACGACAAATTGCAGTACATAAATATCAAAATACTTTTTTTCTAGCTCAATAATTTAGTTACCTATGATTTTGAACAAGAATTTTTTCAAAATTTCAAACATAAAATAAAATATAACTAAAGATATTGTTCTATACTGATTTTTTAAAATAATAAATTCAAAACAAATTTTACTAAAGCGTGATAAAATAAAAAAGTGCCCCCTAAATCTTAGCTTTTAGTTCAAAACATAGCTAAAATTACGCAAAATCTGCACTGTAAAAACTTTTGTTGCATAGTTGTCACCATTTTTGGTGTAGAGGTAAACTGAATGCATTTTTAAGTTCAAAATTGTAGTTATCATGCAAAAAACTACATGAATTGGCAAAATGACATTAGTTTGAAAAATAGTGTGAATAAATTTTTAAAAATTTGCTTGTTTTTTGCACGAAGCGTTTTTTTTATAATGAAACCATTAATTGACTCTAATGCACATGAAAATATATGTTTTCATTAAGCAAACTTGAAAAAAATGAATAAATAAAACTATATCAGTGAAAAATAAATAAAAAATATTTCTACTACTTGCACTGTAAGAGAATGTAATTCACCTCAACACCAAAATTGGTGGCACACTAAAATGGTATACACTAAAAGTGCATGCATTGTGCATACAAAGTTTTAGAGAATTCTATTACAAACGTTTTTTGTAATGTGTGTTAGCATAAAGAAATTTTCTAAAAATCAGCGTTTTTCCGAAAATACTTTTAAAATTCGAAAAAAAAAATCCGAAATGTAAGAAAATTCTAACTACAAAAAAAATTTGCTTCTAAATATAAATTATATTTGTCTTAAATATGTAATTCAAGCAAATAAAAGGGATTAAAATACTTTAAGAATAACAACGAAAGCATCATTGTTTCGTTTTCAGGACTTTACTTCAGTTCAGTTTCAATTTCGTCCGACAGCAACAACTATAATTTTATTTCTAAAAATCAAAGAACAAAATTTAAAGGGTTTTAGAAAGCAGATGAACTCAAATGTAGATTATTAAAAAAATTCGAAATTGTCTTTTTTCACTCAGTTACATACCTACAGCATGTTTTTCAAGACATTTGATATTATATTTAGCATTCATAGTTAAATAAATACTGACAGTTACAGTTAAATTTCCAAATGTTTAATGTCTATTGTGAGTCAAGGTATATTTCAAAATCATTTGTTCCGTATTTGTAATAAAGCAAACTTAATATAAAATTTTATCAGACGATTTCTATTATTTTAAAAAAAAAAAATTTAAGTAATGAACTAAATATTTTATATCATTTACAAACAGTGTAAATTAAGCATTATATTTACACTAAATTCACGTTAATAAAGAAAAGCTCTGCAAAATACTGTAAACTCAATTTACTACAAAAAAAAAACAGATTATATCAAATATTTTTTATTGTGCCATTTTCCCATTAAAAAAACTTTGCAATATGGAATAAAAATAAACCATTTTCTTTTTTATTCATTTATAAACATAACTATAACAAAATAAGTAATAATTATTAATAAAAAAATTTATAAAATAATAATAATATTAGCAAAATAATTGAAAAAACAATTTAAAACCGACGTTATATATAATGTTATAGAAAGAGCAAACAATCTTGTTCAACTCCAAATAAAGCATAATTTAATAGATAGAACCCATCAGTTTGAAAACAATCTCGATATGTCGTTATCACTAGTTTTGAGGTAATTGATAAGTCTTGGGTCGTCGAGAGCAAGCACTTTTCCTTGACAATGAAAATTGAATTTAATGAAAATTATTAAGTATTCTATTACGTATCTGAGACACTGCATCAATCAAAATAGGTTGATTTGTGTTCGTATTTTCACAAAATGCATTTGTAAAATATATTAGTAAATTATTTTAAATGTTATAATTAATTAATTAATAACAATTAAGAACTTTCGTAACTGTAAATTATGTTTACTTTTAATTCACATAGTGTTTTTTCTTTGTAGAAAAAAATTAGAAAATGCACCGAATTTAATGTATTACAACAAAAAGTATTACAGATATAAGTTTAGATAAAGAAATGTCCATTTTTCACATGAAAAGTTCTATAATACGCCAAACATAAAACCCAATTTTCTTTTTTTTTGCAGCAAAGTAAATACACTCATTGCCGTAGCACTCTTGGAAAGAGTTGTCAGAATGAAACGAAGTTTTGCATACGCGAGTACAACGTTTATATAAGTAAGTGATTAAGAAATCAAATCATAATGATCATTAATTGCCGAAAAAATACAAATGATTGGAGTGTTTAGCACCTTCTTGGACTACCTCTAGCGCGATTCCAGGGTGAGATACGGTTTTGCATTGAGGCATACAAATCCCTTGCGATCGGCATCTTGTTCCACAGTTGCTGTAAAGATATCGCTAAAGCGACTAAGCTCGGGGGCTGTCCAAGTTGTTGTCCCAAATGATCCAAGATATGGTCAGATTAGACCAGGTAAGGATATTACTGTGACGGAGACATTTCAGCGACATCCTTGCTGTGCGTAACTAAGCATTGCTGGTTGGAAATCGGCTCCAGGAAATCCTGCCATGAGTGGATACATATGTGGTTAAAAGGTGTCACGAACGTATAGTTTGGCTTTCATGGTACCATTGATCAATATTAGAGTGATTTTGTGCCGTATGTAATGGTATTCCATCTATCACACCAGCTGTATAAGTGGTGTGATGCGGTACAGATTAGGCAGGATTGAGGCATTTATGACACGGCCTCCACTCTTGCAAATGATGGTCATCACTGCCCAAATTAAATCTGGACTCACCACTGATGACAACATGGTTACATTTGGCATCACTCTAAACAAAAGCAGCGATCTCAATCCTGCCAACATCGTACCGAAAAACACCACTTCTACATCTGGTGTGATGATATTGGGTGCCATGGCATACGACACATGATCACACCTAATATTGAACCATGGCTCTATGGCAACGCAGTGGGACGTTTGTGACATCGTAGAGTCACATGTGCTGCCACTCATGGTAGGGCTCGCAGAAGCATTTTTTAACAATACAATGCACAGCCACACACAGCAAGTGTGTTAAAGAAATGCCTCCATCACATTTATTCCCTTCTCCGGTTTGCTCGAACCCTAGATTTGTCACCAAACAAGCATATCTGGGGTAACTTGAAAGGCAAGTTATACAGCCTCCTGGTTTAGTTGATTTATCGGTGTTTTTGCAGCAACTGTGGAACGAGATACTGCTGGACATCATACGAGACTCCTGTCATCAAAAGATTATTCCCATCATAAGGGACTACTGCCGGACATTATAAGGGACTTCTGAAGACTTAATGCCTCCATGCTCGACAGTATCACATTCTGCATTCGCTCTAAAGGTAGATTGAGAGGGTCTAAAATCTCTATTCCAATGCATTTTTTCTGCAATGAAAGATCTTTTTGCTTTGATTTTTTAATCACTTGTTTAAATCAACGTTATACTTGTTTATGAAAAATTTCGTATGATTCTGACAACTGTTTCTAGGTGAAGCTAATTCTAATGACATTGAATGTATAATTAATTAAAACAGACAGTAATATCTTGAAAATACGAATGATCTTGTTCAATTCTAAATAAATTACAAGTTAATGGATTGAATCCATAATTTTGAAAACATCCATGGTATGTCTTTATCGCTAGTTTTGAAGTTATTTGCAGGACTTATCAGCCAAAATCGAACACTTTTCTTTAACAAAAAAAATTGTAAAATATTCAAATACTCTTGGAAGTTACTACGTTTATCAAACTCTGTTGCTTTATGTTCGTAACTTCACTAATGTATTTTAAAATGCATGAGTCTTATGTAATTATTGGCATAAAAATATTCAAAATAAATAATTAATTATTTTAGACCATTTACAAGCTTTTTTACGTTGTACAGTGCACAAGAAACGGACCACCCTGAATAACTTTTGATCTAATTATAGGATCATCACGTTCTAGGACTCAATCTTCATAGCTTTAGGGGGTGACCTCACCTCAAACATGCTAATTAATAAGTAGAGATGATATTTTAAGTAACGAAAACTGACACAAAAACGCACTTTCTCTGAATAAACATACTTTTTTTTTCTTTTTTTTTTTGATGGATTCGGATTTCTGACCCCCAAAATATAGGGAGTAACTACAATCTGGGAAATATAGTCCCAATAGTTAGATCAGGGGAGCACTCCAAAGTTTGAACCCCTTGACGTTGTTTTTACTTTTTGCATATTTCGCTACATCTTGAGAACTTTTTAAGCGAATTGAAAAATTTCTGGGCTCAATTATAAATTCCTTTATCCAAAGATAAGTCCATGCAAAAGATAACTTTCAGTAAATATTTATCATTTTTTTGTTTTTTATTTAATAATGGTCAAAAAATATTGCATTATAAGGTATACAAATTTTGCGAAATTTTAAAATATATATTTTTCTATGGCAAAATACAAAATTTGAGCAAAATTGGTTGAAAAATTCCCGAGAAATTTAATTTCAAATAAACCAGTTGTTTAAAATTTGATTTTTCAGGAACTATTCGACCAATTACGCTCAAATTTTGTATTTTGCTGTGTAAAATAATATATTTTTTGAAAAAACTCAAAAAATTTTATACCTTACAATTCAAAGATTTTTCGACCATTATTAAATAAAACAATAAAAAAATATTCCCTAAAATTAATTTTTTGCTCAAAAAAATTCTTAACAAAAAAAATTTTACAATTTTGAGCCAACATTTTTCAATTCGCTTAAAAAGCTCTCGATCTGTGGTGAAATGTGCAAAAAGTAAAATTTACATTAAGAGAACCAAATTTTGGAGCCCTCTCGTGCTCAAACTATTGGGACAATATTACCCAGATTGCGGCTATATTTTGGAGATTAGAAATCTGAATCAGTAAGAAAAACAAGTCTATTTATTCAGAGAAAGTGCGCTTTTGAGTCTGATTTCAAAACTTAAAATATCGTCTACACTTATTAGTTATCATATTTGAAGTCACACCTTCGAGCCATTAAGTTTGAGCCCTAAAACGTAAAGATCCGAGCATTAGATCAAAAATTATTCACGATTTATACTACATTTATTTTTAATCTAAGTAAATGTTTTTTATAAAGAACATCAATAAAAAAATAAGGTGAATTCAATTTATAAAAACAAAACGGATTAGTTCAGATACTTCTTTTATTAAACAAAGAATCAACCATTTCTCACATAAAAAGGATTTCAATATACCAACAACAAAAAACAAGCAATTGCCTGTTTTATTTTTTTAGTAACAAAATAAGTATTATTAATTAAAAACAAACGATAATCTTATAAAAAGAGCAAACAATCTTGTTCAATTCCAAATAAAGCATAATTTAATAGATAGAACCCATCAGTTTGGAAACAATCGCGATATGTCTTTATCACTAGTTTTGAGGTAATTGATAAGACTCGGGCTGCCGAAAGCAGGCACATTTCCTTGACAAGTCGTAGATAGGGAAAAATTCTTTTAATCCGTTTTCCAAGAATTTTGGAATAGCTTAGGAATTTGGCATTTGATCAAATATAGAAAAACGTGGGCTCAAATCCTTTTCCGGACGTGATTAAATCAGAGTATTAAGATAAGACAGATTTTTTTTTCGATAGAGTATAAGATGGCATTAAATGCACTTAAGTTGTTTTTAATACCAATGCTCCGGTTTTGTTTTACGAAATCGTACACTAGAGGCTTAAAATATCTACAGCTTTTAAAATAAAATTGTGAAAAGAAATTCAATAAAAACTTGCTTTCGTATCTATATTTTGTCCTATATAATGATCCATTTTCAGAATCTTAAAGAAAGAAATAATACCCCAATTGATATGTCCATCTAAAATTCATATTGTGTAAGTTACAGAAATGTGTGTAAATTGTTAGAAATTTCTCAAAAAAAATGGTTAGATAACAATTTTTTAATTGCTATTTAACCATATTCAAACAAAATAGTCAAAAGTTGTTTTTAATACCAATGCTCCGTTTTTGTTTTACGAAATCGTGCACTAGAAGCTTGAAATATCTACAGCTTTTAAAATAAAATTGTGAAAAGAAATTCAATAAAAATTTGCTTTCGGATCTATATTTTGTCCTCTATAATAATCCATTTTTAGAATCCTTAAAGAAATAAATAATGCTCTAATTCATATGTCCATCCAAAATTCATACTGTATAAGTTATAGAAATGTGAATATACTGTTAGAAATTTCTCGGAAAAAAATGGCTAAATAACAATTTTTTAATTGCTATTTAACCATATTCAAACAAAATAGTCAAACAACCATAAATAAGATGGTATTCAAACTTATGACAGTGAGGAAAATCGATTTTCAACTGTCTTCTCCCACCAACTAGACCCACCTAAAAAAGCCACTTACATATTATAGCTGAGAGGGCTAATCTATCAATCTCATGACTGACGCAACTGGGATTAGATCCCCAGCGTTGAGAGCCAAATATATCCTCGATTCCCTAAAAATGAAGTGTTTCCAGTATCCTGCATCCCCAATTTGTGACCCTGGACTATTAGAATACAATGCTCTCATCCACGCATAAATCTCAGCACCATAAAGCTGAGTAGCACAAAAAGACTGGTATTTCTCCTCTCTTACGATAAATAAAACAACCAGATAAACTAATTAACTACATTCCTATGCTCATTTGATAATACACAACTCAACCACAATCTAGTTCCAATACCCATTACCTAACAAAAAACCAAGCTCCAAAGTTCAGTTAAATTTCTTTTTTACTGTTTTGAAGCCATGCTAGTTGTAAATGGTTAAACCGTAAATTTTTTGTATTCATGGTTTTTCAACCATACTAGTTGAAAACGGTTTTAAAACTCAAAAGGTAGAAAATGTTCTTTACCAAAAACTTTACGGTTAATTGGATGGATAAACTGCTACCAGTTATTTTGCAGTAATTTTAGATCCATAGAATTTTAAGAAAATTCTATCAGTGTATTTTTAAAGCAAATCTGATTTTAAAAAAAAAAAAGATTATCATTATTTCTTGGTATCTTATCAACTGATTTTTATGGGCCTTGGATTTTGGTTTACAAACTCGTAGTTTTAGAAAATACACTTTATTACTCAATAAAAAGATTGATTTGATGATTAAATCAAGAGATAATAAAACATTATTAACTACTATTAAAAAAATTAAAATTTCCTTTGAGTAAAGTAGTTATAAATTAGATTTGCTTAGTTCATAGTAAAGATATGTTTAAGTAATTAACATTATTGATAACCATGTAAGATTAAAAATTTTCATATTAAGACAAAACATATAGAGAAACACATATGAAATAGTAAAAGAAATATGAAAAATGCAAAAATATACAGTTTGCTTCTATTTGCTTTGAAAACCTGCTGCAAAACCTGTACTTATTTTTTTAAGCACATTTTAATTTTGAGTACAAAATTTATCAATTCAAAATTTGTCGCTTTATCAGAATTTTCTGCTCTGATAAAAGTTATAAGACACTGTTTCCGATGCTCAATGTATCTCAACTTATATTTCCATCTCCGTCAATTTTCTTCAATTAATTTTTCAATTTGTCAGACATTTTTTGTTCAATTTGACAGACTTATTAACTAGTATTGATTAAAATATGGAATTATCGTAAAAGTAACTACAACAAAGTGATGCTAGAAAATTATTTTAAATAGATTTGACCAACAAATAAATTTTAAAAAATAAAAAAATATGAGTTACATATATAATAAACGTAAGATCGTCTGAACATAAGGAAAAAAATATTTAAATATTTGAATACAAAACAAAATTTACACTTTATCATTTTAGCAAAATATCTGAGAATACTAGAATTAATATTTAAAATTAAATCCTTGTTCCACACAAACTTGATAATCATATAAATAAAACTAAACTTTACATCATTTTAAAAGATGAGGAAGTTTTAATAATCAATTGCATCTTTTATAGCATAGATTCCTGAAAGAGAATATTTTTGAATATAAAGAATATTAGATAAGGATTACTTAAGTTACTTAATCAAAACAGCGCTAATGGCTGATTACTTAACTCAGGAAAACATTTTAAGAACGCAGTCAGTGAGTATACATTCTATAATAGTAACTATCTTTGAAAGCAAAAGCCGATTATTTTTGTAAAATTGACTTATTCTGTAAACATTTCGTTTTCAGCAATTATCCCAGAGAGTATGGCCTAATTCCTACAATATGTTAAAATTTAACTAGTTAAATAAAAAGATAACTTAAATTGCATCTCATAAATTAAAAATTTATGTTGAAATATACTCATGTCCATAAATTAAGGATAATACTAAATTCTGCAAGCAAAGGCTTAGAAACGAAACAAGAGTGACTAATTCATAAAGCCCATAAACAAAAGGTAAAAAACAAAAAAAATGTTGTATTTATGATACCATTCATAAAAACTACGATTTTTGCTCCCTGGAGCAATTTCAATAAATATATCCTTTACAGAAACTTAATATTAAATGGCTGGTATGGAGGTTAATAGATTATATGTCTCCCATGCTATGAAATACAGTCTGCACAACACATAAGCACTTATCGATCTGATCTTGGCGGAAATTACTCCACTCAGCCCGCAATACTCCGGCACACAAGTAAGAGGTGGTTGAAGGACTACAACTAATCTGCCAAACATTCCCCACACTTTTCTTATCAATTCAAGTCAGGTGAGAATGCTGGCCATTTCTTACGGATTATATTCTCAGATTGAAAGCATTCGCTTATGATGTTAGCTAGATGAAGACGGGTGTTACCATGAACACAAATTCTGCACCACATGCATCTCTAAACAAACGTACACGTTATAAACATGCACCCCTAAACAAACGTACATGATAAAATTACCAAGTATTATCGCGCACTATAAAACTATATTTTTTGTTAATTTTACGAAAATCATTACCAAAGAGCATCGATAAAAAAAATTTCCAACCATTTTGGCGTCTCCATCGGTAAACTTAACTAGTATTTTTGACAATATCTTTTTCTCAATGTAAGGTATGGTGTCTTTTATAAAAACAAATATTGGTCATTACTCGGTTTGCATTTACCAGGTATTCCTTACACTGATATTTTTTTCAAGATGAAAAAGTCTGAACGCATGTGCACAAAGTACACTCACTACCCTGGAAGGAAGTAATGCTATGCTATTGAATTTTTATTATCAATAAACAGTGATTACTAATAATAACCAAATGAATATATTAAAATTTTCTAACCAAACTTCATTGGTAATCATGAGTTGAAATCAGTTTATTACATTTACCCAATGGCGTACTTGTTGTTAATTATCTCTGATTATCATTACTAATGACCGCAACTATTATTTTGACCACAACATGCATATGACAAACAAAATAAGAAATATACAAATTCCGTGAATCATAAAATAATGAAACATAATTATCGTTTATCTCTTAATAAAAGATACACCCTCTTCAGCTTCATTTAAAAACTAAACGATTCCTTTTTATGATTTTAATCCCATTTTTACTCAAATCAACCTCAATAATGGTTCTTCAATGCATGATTATGATGAAACATTTTAAGACATTTAAAAAGAATACTAAAATCATTAGAGTGGTCATTACTGAGTATTCTGCATGTCTCACAAAAAATATTTAATAAAACATTTAAGAATGAAATTTGCATGACCTTATACTAAGTAAAAATTAACAATACTTGAAAAATCAATATTTTAATACTTCAAGATTACACAAAAGTCATACTTTCGTGCTAAGTGTACTGAAGAAGAAATCTTATGTCGGAAACAATTTTTCAGGCTATTATTTTCAATAGTTCTGAAAAAAACTGAAAAGTTCGAAATTCTCTAAATTTTAGAGATATAATACTATCCGACTGAAATAAAGATTGATGACATTACACCAACGTCATCAATATATTCGACCAAAATAATTGCTTTTATAAGTTAGTTTTTTAGGTTTTATACTTTTAACTTTTTAAAAAATACATTAGCTTATCGTTTTACTTTTAAGCCATAAATATGAAAAACTTTAAAGCCTTCAGGGATTAAGGTAGTAAAGGGATTTTAACTAGATTATTAAATCTAGCTCACAGTGCCTGCGCTTTGTTACTGTTGCAAAATTAATCTTAGTAAGAATGAAGAAAAAAATATTTACATACGCAATCATTTTTAATTAGCATTTTGCGCTATCTTTGTTATTTAATTAATAGAAACACCAATTATATGTATATTAATCTTAATATAATTAATCCTTGTTAACTGTCTAAATTAATTAAAAATTAATTAAAAGCTTTACGACTCGTCCAACTCCCGCGTCAATAAAATAACTCTATTTTAAAATAATTAAGGAAAAACTGGAAAGTAATTTAAAAAATTTTGGCTTAGATTCAATATAAATACGTTAATTTGCTATCTTTTCTAAGATGAGATTAAGCCATCATCTTGAATTTACGAAGGATGGGGGGGGGGCTTAAAGTTTGCTATCTAGACAATCGTAGTACTTTTTCCGATACATTAAGCTGAATCGAAGGAAATAAACCAATGTCAATAGGACTATTAGTTATTAAGTAATTTGGCTAGAACTCTTAATTCACTAAATCAGAGTTAATGACCGCAAAAAAATACATTTAGTCTATTCTCAAGTCTCCTCATACGTCAAGAATCTCCAGCAAAAAAATCAACAATCGTTTTTCGTTCAATGCAGTTTTTATATTATTTCCTTTATTATATATTCAAAACAAAACATACTGTTAGGTAAGTGTTTCTTTTAACGAATCGCTAAAAATATCAATTAAAATGAAAGGCTTGGTGCAGAGCAAAAGAAAGCCTCACTTTCTCCAAAATTGACGTTTCTTCATCAAACTATTCCTTTATATTGTTTCCAGATAGATACTTTAAAAGCTTCCAGGGTTTCCCTCACAATACACAGAAACATCTTATTGCCTGCTCAATTTAAGATTCATGATTTCCATGTAAACCAAACATGGAAATCATGGTGCTTTTCACCAAAACAGCTTTTAAATACATGCTCTTGGACGAGTTGAAAATGTGGCTAATCATTGTATTGCCTGAAAGCCTTAAATTTTAATTACATTTCTGTCAATAAATAAATCTTTCACTTCATAGAATCTGTATTAAATAAAAAGCATTGCTAATCAATGCGTTTTTTATGGGCTTCTTAATTTTCATTTAGATATAATAACTTTTATTTTGTTTTTGGAACAAGCATAACAAAAATGTTGTAAGTAGGAAATAAGAAAAAGTTGTTTAGGAATAATTCACTTTGGGAAATTAATAATAAATATATCCTATTTTTCGCAGTGGAAATTAGTGGAATAAAATCAACAAACAATTAACTGTGGCTAATCATCGTATTGCCTGAAAGCCTTAAATTATAATTACATTTCTGTCAATAAATAAATCATTCACTTCATTAAATCTATATTAAATAGATAATTGCTAATCATTGCTAATCAATGCGTTTTTTATGGAATTCTTAATTTTCATTTGTATATAATAACTTTTATTTTGTTTTTGGAACAAGCATAACAAAAATGTTGTAAGTAAGAAATAAGAAAAAGTTGTTTAGGAATAATTCTGTTTGTGAAATTAATAATAAATATATCCTATTTTTCGTAGTGGAAGTTAGTGGAATAAAATCAACAAAAAATTAATACATTAACTCGTATATTTTATTCCAAAAACTTTTGGAATTAAAGATACGAGTTTGTTGAAACTTAAGAAGAACGTAAAATTGACTTTTCTGTAATTATTTTGTTTTTGGCATTTGTTTTAAAAGCATTTTAATTCATACGTTATATTAAATTTTTACTAATTAATTAATGGTTTATGATAATAAATGAGGTAATATTTCATAATTTTATCATGATACATTAAAGCATGGCATAAGCACCGTAACTACCAGATTATGGTAAAATTTTTCAGTGTGTCTGGTTTTATGGGAACACAAAACACGGTAATGTTTATCGAAGCGCATTTGTAATGATTTTGCTGAAATAATAATAAAATATGATTTCATAATTTGTGATAAAATTTGGTAAATGTGGTAGGATTTAGCAATTTTATCATGATACCTTAGAACATAAAAACCATCTAAATTTGCGATTAAAGTCGTAGTTTGAAGAAAAACATATTTTAACTTATCAGTTATGCTAAACTTTATTTCATAAATTATAGGGCTTCGCTAAAATTATAACTCATAGATTTAAGATTTATGTTAAAATATGCATCATAGCAATTCGTAAAAATCGCATTTAACCACATATAAATAAGAAAAGATATGATGAGCATAACAAAAATGTTATAAATAGGAAATAAAAATTATTATCTTGAAATAACTCTCTTAATCAAAACAATTTATAGCAGTTTTTGTGCAAATTTGTAAATTAAAAGCAAACAACTGTTAAAAAGAAAACTTTTAGAATTAAATAAACTAGGTTGTAGTAGCTTCATAACAAAATAAAACTGACTTATTTTGCAACCATTTTGTTTTTAGCAATTGCCTCAAAAAACGTACTTTTATTCATAAGTTATGCAAAATTTTAACTCTTAAATTATAGGGTTTCGATAAAATTATAACTCATAACTTAAGGAGTTATGTTAAAATATACATTATAAAAATTCGTAAGATAGAGCAGTATTGTATTTAATTAGATACAAATAAGAAACGATCTAAAAAGATGACAAAAATATTATAAGTTTGAAATAAGAAACATCATCTTGAAATAATTCTCTTTATCAAATAAGCAATATATAGTAGTTTTTTTGTTGGAAATTTGTGAAATAAAAAGGAACAACCATTAACAAAAACTTTTGGAATTAAATATACGTGGCTGTTGAAGCTTCAAAACAAAGTAAAAATTTCAAGAAAAAAAAAATTCTATTTGTTCATTATAAAAATAAAAAAAAACTTTTCATTCGGCATTTACAAAAAACTGAGGTACCATAAAAACTATTTGTTTTATTTTTTCTCAAATTAAAAATGTTTATTGAGCCGAATTAATGGTTTTTTGACTTTTAAGTTACAATACATAAAAAGTATTGAATGCTACTATTGACAACAATAGAAGAAGAAAGAAAACATGTTACAAAACGTTTGGCCATTAAAAGGTTTCTATAAACAAGCCTTTTCTTTTTTTTAAAAAGAAAAGCTAAAGGAATTTGTGGAATGAAAAAATTGCGCGAATAAAAATTGGTAATTTAAAAAAAAAAAGAATGCAACTTTTATTGTCAAGAATGCCTTCAACCTAGAACAATTAAACTATTATTGGCACTGCAGCAGCGCCATCTCTCAACAAAATGTAGAACAATTATAAGCCTTTTGCAGTGCGACAAAAAATGAGCATATTTGTTCTTTCTAATATTATTTAAATGATAGATAAGAAATAAGATTATAAAAAAAAGCAGCATCATTTAAAAAAAGTTGCTTCTTTTTTTAGCATTATCCTGAAAAAATGAACACAACAAAACAATATTATATTTTACTAACGTTTGGGTATAAGATTGTTATGAAAACAATGCCAAAGATAAAAAAAAAAATTTAAAAAATTATAACGTGTTACTATGACTAACAAAGTCACAGTCTCAAAAAATCTTCTGAAAAATAATTATGCAAGATAAAAGCAAACTATAAAATTGAACTAAACGTAAGTAATAACAATAAAACAAACTTGATATAAATAGTAACAATTCGTTTTTCTTGGTATTTTAAGACAAAAAATGAAAATTTTAAAAATATTTCGATTTTAAATTTTTTTTAAATTACAAAATGTTTTTTGGAATAATAAAGAAAGGTACAAAGGTTAGATAAAATAATGTGAATAATTCTACACTAAATCTAAGGAGAAAAAAAAACCTTTCTTTTATTTGCAATTCTATTCTAAACTTTTACATAATAAAACTATTTGCTCATTTTGAAAGATTATGAATAAAGCTTTTAGAAATGCTTTCATTTTTAATTTGCATAGAAAAACAACAGAGAAATTTAAAAACTTTTATCTTTTTTAGTACCAATAATTTTGAAAATATCTTTTTATATCAATAAAAAAATATTTTTAGATCTATAGTGATTAAAAAATTTATTGCACAAAATTTTCCTAAACATTTAAACCTCAAACTGGCGATTTTCATAGAATTAGTATAGCACTGTTCACACTTATTTTGTCCAGCCCCTGTACACATAAAAATTTTGATTTGAAGTATAGACTTTATATATTTATTATAGACTTTATATAGACTTAATATATTTTGTAATAACTTAGTACAAAATAAGTGAAAAATATTATTAATTTATGGTTATGAAATGCAGCATAAAACACCGGTGTCTTTCTCTGCGTTAAAGGAAAAATTTCCAAAAAACGACTCACGTAAAAACAGTAATTCTTTTAATTTGCATTTATCTAGAACTAAAAGAAAAAGTTATTTAGCATTGAAAATTCTTTAATTTATAAAATCAATTATTGATAAATTTTTGAATATGATTTTTAAAAAATTTCAAACTACTTTTTTTTAGATTTTATATTTTAGTGCAAATATAATTTAAAGAGATAAAAACTTGTCAGCCAAAATATATTAGTAATATAGTGAATTTAATTTAAATCCAAGATCTTATAGCAATGATTGGTTTAATACTTAGGTTATAGCTAACATAATAAAACACCAACAGAATAAAAATATTAATGCACAACCACTCTTTTCATAATAGCTCTTTTCACACCATTCCAATTTTAAAAAATTCGGTGATTAATAAGTCAATTAGAATAAATTTTCTAATTTGAAGTACCTGCTACTATAAACTCATAAACGAAATAAGTGGTATATATTTTACTTAAATCAAATAAAAAAATTTATTTATTGGTATGCAAAATGTCTTTAAATGCAAATATTAAAGTTTGGAGTTGTAAATTACCCCTATATACAAGATTTCCTTGCCACTTCCATGTAAAGTTTTGAAAAAAGTCATTTCACTTCACTTTTGCGTTGGAAAGTTAGTACTGGAACATCAAAATCTGTTTGATTATTGTGAATTAATAAAGTCAATTATTACTAACCCCTTCAAATTTTGAAAAAACAATTTTTCAGTTCACCCTCCTCACTGTTGATTTGATAGATTTAGACTTCATAGTTTAAATACTAATTTATGGTCTATAGTGAGTATCTTTTTATAAATTATTTTTGACCAGAATTATAATTACATAAAGTAGAAGGTTATTAACGCAGAATAGTCCCCATAGCGAATGCAAGATATTCAGTGAACTGACAGAAAGAATAACGAATAATTAAAGGTAATTCACACCTTTTTCCTTTAAAAGCACTTTTTCCTCTAAGCGTAATTAGTTTTCACACTTTTTCTTCTGAGCGCAATTATTTCTATACATGCACTGCTAGAAGATAGTTAAAATAACAATTTATTTAATTGTTATTTTACCATATTTAAACAAAACAGTCAAAGAACCATAAATAAGATGGTATTCAAGCTGTTAACTGCGAGAAAAAAACTTTTTATACTGCTTTCATCTAATACAGTTAAACAACCAGATTTTTCTCGCAAAGTTTGAAGGCACTTAGTTCCTTGAAGCTATGTACGTATTACAGTCGAGAAGGCTAATCTGTCTATTCATGGCCGCCGGAACTGGAGTTCGAGTACCAGTGTTGAAACCACCAAGTGTTTACAGTGTCCTGCCCTCCCCAATTTGTAACCCTGGTTTATTAGAATACTATACCTCATTCACGCATAGATGGCGGCATCATAAAGCTGCTTAGCACAAAAGAGTCCAGTTTTTCCCATCTATTATGATAAGTAAAACAACCAAATAAGCGAATTAAACCACATTCCACTGTAAATTTGATAGAACACAACTCAACCACAACCTAACTGCGATGTCCATTGCCTAGCAAAAAGCCTAGCTACAATGTGTAGTTAAATTTCTTTTTCACAGTTTTGAAACCACGCTTGTTGTAAATGATTAAAAAAAACGTATAGTTTAGTATTCAAGTTTTTTTTAACCCTACTAGTTGTAAACGGTTTCAAAACCGTAAATGTAAGAAATGTTATTCACCTTAAACTTTACGGTTAATTGGATGGACAGACTGCTGCCAGTTATTTTACTGCAATTTTAGAATGAAAACTCTAACAGTGTCCTTAATTAAGTATGTTAAAGAACGTGCAGTGCATAAAATATTTTCTTAAAATTGAAATGTATTTTCTCATATACGCATATAATTTAAATTCTTTTCTTCTTCTGCTTATATGTATTGCGAAATACTTTTACTGATCATAGTGTTTATTTGTATGGGAACTATGGCCTTATCCTAATCATCTGTCAAATATTGTTATTTACAAAACCTTTAAGGCATACATTTTACTGAATGCGATTAAATTATTTTCTTTAACACTATAGTATAAAAAATAGGTTAAAAAATATTTGATAAACAACGAAATTTTACATTTTAAATCAAAAAGTCTTTTTGTTACAAAATTTGCATAGCAATTCTACCTTGAGTGCAAATAGAAAAAAATGGCTATTTTTTTATTTCATTTCAGAAAGCGAAATATTGATGATTCGAAAGAAAAAAGTTAATTTGATTTCTATCCAAATAAGTAAATATATCGGGAATATTGTTTACTCACGGAATCTTATTTAATTTAAGAAATTCTATCGTATTTTTATATTCAGCAATATTTGCGTTTCATACAGAAATTTAAATTGTTTTTCATCCTCAATATCTACCTCAGGAAATTTAAAAAATACTAAGCATGTACGGAATTCCGAAAAATGTTGCCTTAACTAAAAAATTAAAACTGAAATCTTAAAGATAAAATGCTTTTTTATGCGATAATAAATTAATCTGTCCCAAATTTGTAAAATCTTTCTTAATTATTCGTAAGGTAATTTCTAACATCTTCCGAAAAATTATTATTTTAAGCTCATACGTACACTAAAAAATTAGCCAAAACTTAGACAAGAAATTCACTATCTAGATTCATGAAATAAGCAAATTTTCAAAAATTTACTAACTAATTTGATATATATATATATATANTATATATATATTAATAAAATACTAAACTTTTTTTTACAATAAAGTATTGTTCGACTTTTTTCGCTCTATAGAACTTCCTTAAAATCCACATTTTTCTGATCATAACCTGAAAAAGAACCACCAATCAATTCATTTAAGTTAGTCTGCAAATCTTAATCGATAGAATAAATTAATTCGCAAAATGTAAAATGTTTACCAATTAAATTGATGGAATAAAAGAATTCATAAGAAATTTAGCAGAAAAAGTGATAAAATAACGAATTCACAAAATTTGAAGCATGAACTTATTCTCAGGAAAATTCATATGTTATAGCTTGAAATGTCTTAACTGCCAATAAATAATTATGCATAAGGAAGTAAATATTGCAAGGTACCGGAAAAAAATAAAAACGATGAAATTACCAAACTGGAAAAAAATAAAATTAAATTTGCTGGAAAAAATAAAAACGATAAAATTACCAAACTGACAATTAAAGACATTTCTGGTAAAAAAAAAATTAAAAAAAAAGAACTCAATTCAAGTAATGAAATTAAAATATATTGGAGTTTAAACTTCTTTTGTGCTAACGGTTTTCATTCAAATGGTAACGATTTACTGGAAATTCTGGTTTTCAAAATTATATTTCTTATTACTACACATTTAGTTAAAAAAACAAAACTGAAAAGTAACTCTAACCAAATGAATACCACATTTACCAAATTTTAACGCATATTATAAAATAATTTTTTTGTTAATTATACCAAAATCATTGCCAAAGCACTTCGATAATTTTTACCGTGCTTTTTGGTGTTCTCATAGAGCCAGCAACACGTTAATTTTACCACATACTGGTAGTTTTAACCATGCTTTTTAATCAGTGTAGCATTCGAGGGTTTTTTTTTCAGTTTTTCTTTCAAAAAATTTCTCACTGAATTGTTTTGAATTTAACAACAGTTTAGCATTATCTCTTATTAAAATATATATAAAAAAACATGTGCTAGCAATTCATAAATTAGAGACTTAGTTCATTCTTAAATTCAGTGAAACAAGCATGAATACTAAACATGTTGGGAAATGTTGAAATCAAAACAGCTTACAATTATTTTAACTGGTTATACAGTTATAAAACGATTTAAGAATTGAGGAATAAGCTAAAATTATTTTTCGTTTTACACTTTGATGAATTTTTTCTCTAGCTTCTTTTTAACCTGTGCAGTGTGTACTTCCATCTCGAAACTCTTCCCATGGTAGTCAAACAGTTGTGGTCTGAATATTAGATAGTTTCTTTACATTTTCAAAAACAATGTATGGACTATGTATTTCTAACTTGTACTGTTTTATAAGTATTGGAATATTTATCAAACTTTATGTCTGCCTATTTTTGTTTCAATCATGTTTTTAATTGTCTTGCATTGCAACCTTACTAACTTTCACAAAAGGAGTCTTTAATTGATTTTAATTTCATAAAATAAATTATACCTTAGGAGTCATTATCTTGCAAATCAAATAATCAAAAATATTATTAATATTAATACTTTAGATTATTTAATTTGAGCTTCTTCACAAATAATAAGAAGAAAATAATATGTTATTTCTAAATACACAATACATTTACCTCATTAACCAATCAATAATGTATTTCTAGCGTAGGGGAAAAAAATTTATATATTATTTTATTATAGGCCCAATTTTGAGTTTACGACTAACAATATTCTACTCATGTAATTTTGAACCCAACCCAGAAGTCAAGGGATCTCTGGATCAAGCATTGAGATCAATTAATTTTGTGTAGTAATTTTTGCATTGCATGGAAAAGAAAACCGCAAAAACCTCCCATAGTTAGACTGACGGCAAGAGGATTTTAAACCGTGACCCGTCCATCGCTGAAGATGTTTAACGTCAGCATTGTGGTAAGCCGAGAGCAGAACTCATATCAACCTGCCACTGCTTGGATTCGAACCTGCGTCATCTCTAAGCGTTTTGATATCTTCGATGCAGTTCTTTTTTGATGCCCACATGGAGAATGACCTAAGTCATACATCCATCCGAAGGGCAGATTTGTTGGCGACTCTTTCAGGGCACCATATTAGGTGGGCCAACATTGCTCCCACAGTAAGGACAGATAGTACAGAGAAGTAAAACATGCATGCCTTACTCGGGATTTGAACCCAGAACCTTTCTGAAGCAAGGCCATTTTCCTGATCCCTACACAGCTCTCTGATACTGTAAAAAAGGAATATTGCTGCATATTAGCTCTACTTTCATAGACGTCAACAGTCAACAGCCTTTTTTGAACTACTAAGTTAAAATTATCGGCTGCAAACATTTTGAATCATTTGCTGCTTATTTAACTAGAAACTGATACCAAATTGTAGAAGGGAGGGTGTTCCGTATTGACTTCCTTTAATAAATATTGATGGCATCCTTCTCAAAAAGCAAGTAAAAAAACATACACAAAGGAGGTCACAAATAAATTATAAAGTGAGAAATAAAAAACGAAAGTGCTTACAAAGCAAACTAACAAATCACTATTGCGAAAAATGAGGCTGAGGACATGTTTAGTTGCCAAAGAAAGATCGGAAATTCGATAAGGAAATCAAACTAGATAAGTTTTGTTTTTTTAACTCATCTGACTCACTTGTTTCGATGGATTTCGATAATTATTTTGTTTTCTTCTCGCTTAAATAATAATTGCCTCTTCCTAAAATGCATATTTTTTTCATTTCATTTTTAACAAAGATTCTAAAAATATTTTTTAAAGGCAGTGATTACAGCCCTAGAAGCAATATAACTTGAGTCCTCATTGGACGAATATTCATGAACCTTGTCTCAATAAAGGTTCAAAGAGCCGTTATTTTTCCGATATTGGCCCTATGTAGAATTGTCCGATTCACACGTTACTTTACTGTCACTTTGCAACCAATATCGGCCCTTTATAGAATTATCCGATTCATCTGATATTTTACAGTCACTTTACAAGCAATATCGGCCCTATATAGAATTGTCCGATTCAGCCGATATTTTACAGTCATTTTACAATCACTATCTTGGCTCAATAAAGGTTCAAAGAGCCGTTATTTTTCCGATATTGGCCCTATATAGAATTGTCCCATTCACACGATATTTTACTGTCACTTTACAACCAATATCTGCCCTATATAGAATTATCCGATTCACCTGATATTTTACATTAACTTTACAACCAGTATCGGCTCTATATAGAATTGTCCGATTCATCCGATATTTTACAGTCACTTTACAATCAATATCTTGGCTCAATAAAGGTTCAAAGAGCCGTTATTGGCCCTATATAGAATTGTCCCATTCACACGATATTTTACTGTCACTTTACAATCAATATCTTGGCTCAATAAAGGCTCAAAGAGCCGTTATTTTTCCGATATTGGCCCTATATAGAATTGTCCAATTCACACGATATTTTACTGTCACTTTGCAACCAATATCGGCCCTATATGGAATTGTCTGATTCAGCCGATATTTTACAGTCACTTTAGAACCAATATCGGCCCAATAAAAATTGTCAGATTCATCCGATATTTCACATTCATCATTAAGCTAATATAGGCTCTATATAGGCCATTCTAGAACATTAAAAATTCTAGACATCCCAATATTGTTCTCTCAGTGCATGTTCTTTTGGGACCAATATTGAGACCATTTTGTGTGAAAACACGTTTCTACAAATATTGATTTCTCATTGATATTATTAAACTAACTACAATGAAAACAACCAAAGACACTAACAATGAACAAAAACGCACATCTGATAAAGAAAAAACAAGCATAGAAATACGAAGATCCATATAGATTTCAAACAAACATGTTCATTCTTCCTGAGAATTGAGCTGACATTATCGGACAAAGCTCTCTCCGGTGTGCTTATTATTATCATGCGCTTATATCCATCTTAACTGAGAAAAAAAGTTATTTGACAAAAGAAGTTGCGCTGGTAAAAGAAAGACTAAGTGACAGGACAAATAAATCCTTTTGAGGATTGACACGTTCTTTCAGAGGGTACTCAATTATTGGATTAGATAATCAAGATTTTTTTTATAGAACATATACGTTTATTATTGCTCTAGTACTTAGGAGTAGATCTTCTTATTATATTTTAGTGAAATCTAATATAGAATAGAATAAAGGTAGATTTGATTGTAACAAATTAATAACATGAATTTTAGAACGATAATCAAATAACATGAATAATGTGGGGGAAAAGTTTTGAGATTACTCTAGTACATAGGAGTAGATCTTCTTATTGTATTTCAGTAAAATCTAATAAAGAATAGAATAAAGGTAGATCTGATTTTAGCAATATGATAACATGTATTTTAGAACGCTAAGCAAATAAAATTAATAATGTGGGGGAAAGTTTCAAGATTACTCTAGTACATAGGAGTCATGTCTTCGCATCATGTTTTAGTAAAATCTAATATAGAATAGAATAAAGGTGGATTTGATTGTAACACATTAATAACATGCATTTTAGAACGCTAAACAATTAACATGAATAATGTGAGGGAAAAGCTCTAAGATTACTCTAGTACATAGGAGTAGATCTTCTTTTTATATTTCGGTAAAATCTAATACAGAATAGAATAAAAGTAGATCTGATTTTAACAATATGATAACATGTATTTTAGAACGCTAAGCAAATAACATTAATAATGGGGGAGGTTAAGATTACTCTAGTACATAAGAGTAGATCTTCTCATCATGATTTAGTAAAATCTAATATAGAATAAAATAAAGGAAGATCTGATTTTAACAATATGATAACATGTATTTTAGAACGCTAAGCAAATAACATTAATAATGGGGGAGGTTAAGATTACTCTAGTACATAGGAGTAGATCTTCTCATCATGATTTAGTAAAATCTAATATAGAATAAAATAAAGGTAGATTTGATTGTAACAAATTAATAACATGCATTTTAGAACGCATTACATTAATAAAGTGGGGGGGGAGTTTTAAGATTACTCTAGTACATAGGAGTAAATCTTTTTATTATACTTTAGTAAAATCTAATTCTTCGGAGACTATGCCACCAGAAAAAAAATTTAGCAAATGATATGCATGTTTTATGTTGTACTGTATCTATTGTTTTAAAATATTACTGTTTACTGTTGTATTACACACTGTTGTGAATTTGTAACAATTCTTAAGAATACATATTTTGTTTTATTTTACAATATACGATAAAGAAAATAGATTTAGAAGGAAAATTCGGTTTGTTGAAGTAGTTAGAGGAAAACAGTATTAGTAGAATATTTATTCTGAAGATGATGATTATGACTAGTTAAAGAATTGTTTGTTCGAGGGAAACAGTGCTTGAAAAAATATGTTTATAAATCATTACAAGAAATTATTATTATCCACTTGTCCAATTATTCTATTCTATTGAATAATCAAATATGATAAATAATAAATATTTTTTTTTAATGTGGAGATCCAAAGTAAAGATGATTCTTAATTTTTATGTACATATGAAATATTAAGTATAATAAATTTTGAAATTGGCCCGTACTTTATGGCTGCAGGGGCAAACTGTACTGGACACCACTGTCCAAGAATCAAAAATGGAAGTGTCATGTTTAGGTTTTAATAAATTTTGCCAATGAATAGCAGCGGTGGCTCAGGGGATAGAGCGCTCACCTCCCGATGAGGAGATCCGGATTTGAATCCCAGCGATAGCTGCTCGATACGAATTTCGCACCCGGCTCGCACCGACCATAGTGCTGACGTAAATTATACTCAGTGGTAGATGGATCATGGGTTAGAGTCCCCTGGCCGTCAGGCTAAGCGTGGGAGGTTTTAGTGGTTTTCCTCTCCATGTAACGCAAATGCGGGTTAGTTCCATCAAAAAGTCCTCCATGAAGGCGAATTTCTCCCAATATTTTATCCAGGAGTTCCCTTGTTTTCTGGATTGTAATCAAAATCACAAGGCCATGAGGTTGAATATTGGTAGATGTAAATCCAATTTGGGACGGCTGCACAACGACGGCTGTAAAATGAAATAAGTTTTTATTGCCAAAGATCTTTTTCTTAGCCTTACGTATTCAAATGTGTTGGCGAGAAAAAAAGTGTGAAAAATAATAACTAATTTAGTAAAATCAAAACATTTAGCAACCATGAAACGGTTTTTGAATTCTACACTAATGTGTTAGTCAGAAGTAGAGAGAACCGTTAAAAATAGATTGTATTCCACTCAATCAAGGCGATAGACTGATCGTTACGACACGGCTCCCACCCGAAGTCAAACATCACTGGCTGCGGTCAGTGTACTGATGGTGATTGCTTTGATCAGCCTGAGAAGGGACCTAGGGTGTGCGGTACTGGTCCTCGTTAAACTGTTCTACCATAAAGTGATCGATTTCGCGAGCAGGTAGTTGGGCTATCGAAAAAACGGTGCCATCCTTTCTGCAGAGGAACAAAATTGTGATGTCATGTCTTCGGATCATCCTCGGGGATGTTTCCCAGACCATCACCAATTAGCCCATTCTGCAGCTCTAGTGCGACGTCTATAGTTTCTAATCTGACTCCGTAAGACTAGACTGGAGATTAGTAACAACAACAACAATACTGCGACGTAGATAAGCCACTACTACAATTTAAGGTTGCGGTGCAAAAAGAATACCGATTGTATAAATGATTTTTGTATACTGAGCAATAGATTAAATAAGATTATAATTTTGTTGTTAAATGATAAAAAAATATATTATGCATATTTTTGCATGACAGAGATGAATAACCAACCCATTTTTGGGTTTAGGACTATCAATAATTAAATCCATAGTATTGTAGTTTTGAAATCAACCCGTT